>NW_018165222.1:178833-202477 GCF_001263595.1 Phalaenopsis equestris
TATATATATATATATTTATGCTACTGTTACTATTTATTAACATTAATATTATTTGTGTATGTATATATATGTTATTGTTATTGTTATTATTTATTATTACTATTATATGTTATTAATACATATAATAGTAATAATAAATAATAACAATAACATAGACATATATCCATACATAAATAATATTAATGTTAATAAATAATAACAGTAACATAAGTGTGTGTGTGTGTGTGTGTGTGTGTGTGTCTTGATATGTCAACAACAAATTTTCACCATTCGACACGAATCTCGAGGCAATATTTTGAGCAAGAAATATTCAAATCTTGAGCAAGAAATATTCAATATTTTGAGCAAGAAATATTCAAATCTTGATAAAAAGTCATCAAGAGCTCTGATTTCAGTAAACTTATAGTCAAACTAACCGACTCGATGAGAAGGATGATATAAAAACTAGTACCATCCGAGTCAGATCAAGCCCGGATCAAATCATTAAATCATTCTTGAAAGATTTCTGGAGGCATTTGAAAAGTCAAACGGTTCTCGAATCTAGCGAGTTTATGGTCGAATCGAGCGTCTCGACAAGATGAATCCAACGAGCCCAAAATTGCTCAATTTCAATATCGTTAAGACACTCAAATAATCATCAAACATCATCTGATCGAGGGAAGCTCTCCTAATTGTCCGATCAAAATGGTTCATATTTCTGCAATAATTGCACCCAAAACACTATAAATAGAGCTTCACCCCTCAAATAAAGGGGGAGACTTGAGAGAGAACTTGAGGCTTTGAGAAAGAGCACAAGTCTAACTTCATCCCTGTCATGGTTAACCTTCGTCGACCACCAACGCCTCCCGATGATCACAACCGACCTTTGTCGACCGTCGTCGGCAACCGTCGACTCCCGTCGATCACCGCTAATCTTCGTCGACCACCGATGACCTCCGTCGACCACCACCGACTGTCATCGATTGTCATTGACTATTGTCGATCACCACGGACCTCCGCCGACCACCGCCGACCGTCATTGCTGTCGTCGACCCTCACTGACCTCTTTCGACCACCACCGACCGTCATTGATTGTCATTGAATTTCGTCGATCACCGCAGACATCCGTCGACTACCGTTAACTAGACGTCGTCAGTCGACGTTGTTACTTGGAAAGCTAGTAACTCTTTCCAGTCTAAGGGACAAGGGATCCCTGTAATCATCAACCTATATTAGATTTTTATAATTGAGTCAGGCCTCGTGATTTTTTCCCTTTACAGGTTTTCCACGTAAAAACTTATGGTGTCATCAGAGGTTATTTCCATTTTCATCTTAGTGTGTGTTGAACTCTCGTGCAAAGCTACGACCATAATTCATTACTCTACTGCATGAATTTTCACAACATGCATCAGTTTTGTGCCATCTGTGGGAAAGTTTCAATCTCACAATTAAAATACTTACGCGGTTTACTACATGACCACCAGACAAAATGTTCGTGACAACGGAGCATCTCGCTCCAACACTCATCGTTCCAGGGAGCAGTCAGAAAGCCAAGGGTGGCATGTTTCCTCATCTTCTTGCCCTGAAAGATGTTATCCTACCAACGAAGGTGTTTTAAGCGCTTTTATAGAAGATCGAATGCGTAGAATGGAGGAGTCTCAACTAGAGATCATACAGCTCCTATGTGGGGCTCAACAACCTTTGACTACACCATTGAATGAAATTCGTTTACCATTAACTCTGTGACGTATGAGAAACATGTCGCTCAGAGGAACTCATATCGGTCTGCCTCCTCAAGAAGGAACACTTCCCATGTCAGGTCGTGATGCAGAACTCCTAGATACCGCAAATTCCACTCATTCATCTCGTGCAGCTCACCCGACATCGCCACATCTTCCTATCATTCCAAATGATGTCATTCATAATGAACTACAATGCCTTGTCTAGAAAGAGTTACCCTAGAGAAAAAGGATTGCTTCTACACTCACCGTAACATACACGAATCCTCACCCCTAGTGGATGCGGTCCTCCAACACCCCATCCCCACAGGCTTCAAGCTTCTGAACATCGATACATATGAAAGGATAACCAACCCCTACGAGCATATTGATTATTGTCAAACCATCATACACATTCAGCGTGCCTCTGATGCGCTTCTGTGCCAAGTGTTCTCGGCTACTCTTAAAGGACAAGCTTGAACCTGATTTTACTTTCTGCTAGGGTGCACTGTAAACACCTTTAACGAGCTTGCCAGACTGTTCGCAAAACCGTTCATCACAAATCAAAGAATCATCAAGGATTCATCCCATCTCTCGGGAATTTCTCAAAGCAAAGGAGAGTCGCTCAAGGACTACTTCTGCAGATTTTCTATTGAAGCCCGTCAAATTTTGGGAGTGGATCCGAAGTTACTAAGGGGAGTCTTCCTTGGAGGGCTTCGCCCAGAACATTTTTACTCATCACTGATGCGAGAGACAGTTTGTTCTTATGCTGACCTTGCCACCGTATTGAAGTATAAATCACTGCGGACAAGGCCATCTGTGCACATAAAGAGCAGTTCGAGAAATTTGGAGGAAAGCGCAAGAATAACACTAGAGATAATAATCAATCTTCACAACTGAGAAAATCTGAATAACAGAGCAATCGTGACCTCCCTCCTCAACCTGCGAGCCAGCGAAGTGAGTATCGACCTAAGAAAGAGTATAAACCACTCAACACATCACATGTTAAAGTCTTAATGGATATCAAAGATGAGCAAGTTGTTAAGTGGAATCACCCCCTAAAACCAACTCAGGGAATCAAGAACAATACTGTCATTTTCATTGAAGTCGTGGCCACTACACTAAAGTGTGTAAGCAGCTCAAGGAGGAGATAGAAAGGTTAATTAAGCAGGGATATCTTGGTCGATTTGTATAAAACAACCCAGCTGGTACCGATAATGCTCCTACTCGGGGGCAACATACACAAAGGCAGCAACATGGGGATCACCCAATCGGAGGCAAAATTCAGAAAATTGTTGGGGGCCCATTGCTGACTGAACAAGTCCTTATCATTGAACCTGGTGAACCAATGCAGAAGAAATTGCACCTCAAACCTATCACTTTTGATGATTATGATTTGGAAGGAGTTCAAGTCCCCCACCAAGATTCTCTCGTCATTAACGTAGGAATTGGCAAGCCCTGTTATAAAGTAAAGATGATCCTGATCAAGAATGGGAGCTCTGTCAATGTTTTGTTCTATTCAACTTTATTTAGTTTGAGATTAACAAGAGAAAGACTTCAACCTACATCCTGACCATTATATGGTTTTGATAATCGACCAATGAGAGTTGAGGGAACAATAAATCTCCTTATTATCGTGGGAGATTTTCCTCCACAGATAACACACTTACTCCAGTTCATCATTGTCAAATCACAATCAACATATAATGTCATCTTTGGGAGACCACTGCAATCAATCTTTGGCATCGTGACTTCTGTAACACACTTGAAGATCAAGTTTCCAACGCAAGCAGAGATCGACATCATGCGAGATGATCAACATAAAACACAATCATGCTACCTCAAATAAGCTCGGCCACACCTGTCAACGACACTTAGCATTGAGAACTTCGATCTTTGAGACATCTCAACAAGCTTTTCCCGTGGAAGACTTGGTTCACATCTCACTCTCTAACAAACATCCCTCGAGAACAGTGCAGCTTGGTTCCCTACTCTCCGATGAGCAAAGGTTGGACTATGTAGATCTTCTCCAAAGGAACCAAGACATTTTTGCATAGACTCCGCCCGACATGTCTAGAGTTTACCCATAAATAATCATGCACTCTTTAAAGGTAAACTCGACCTTTAAACCAGTCATCCATAAGAAGCGCAATTTTTCCCCAAATCGCTTACAAGCTATTGAACAAGAAGTCAAAAAGCTTCTTGAAGCAAAGTTCATACGATAAGTACATCATCATGCATGGCTAGCCAATATTGTCATGGTAAAAAATCTAGTGGTTCATGGAGAATGTGTATCGACTATACATACCTCAACAAAGCTTGTCTAAAGGATAGTTTTCCCCTCCCACGTATAAATCAACTCATCGATGCCACGTCTGGACATCAGATGCTAAGCTTTATGGATGCATACTCAGGATACAATCAAATAAAGATGAACCCAATGGACGAGAATGTCACCTCTTTTCAAACAGATGATGGCTTATATTATTATCAGGTTATGTCATTCAGATTAAAAAATACTGGTGCAACTTATCAACTACTCATGAACAAGGTCTACAAAACCCTTCTCGGGCATACAATGGAGGTTTATGTTAATGACATATTAGTAAAAAGCTTGGAAGCATCCCAATACATTTCTCATTTGGATGAGTGTTTCTAACTCCTTCGTCAATATGATTTACGACTTAACCCGGTTAAATGTGCTTTCAGAGTCACATCAGAAAAGTTTCTGGGATTCAATGACTTGAATGATCGTATAGTCACTGAGAGATATGGTGCCCTCAATGAAAATTAAGGAAGTGTAACAATTGAATGGTCGTATAGTCACTCTATGTCGTTTTGTAGCTTGTTCTGGGGATAAGTATCTGTCATCCTTTAAGATACTTAGAGGTGCTCGGAACATTGGTTTTCAATGGACAGATGACTGTCAAATTGCTTTTGAGCAACTCAAGGCATATTTGGCTTCACTGCCCCTCCTCTCAAAGCCCCCGCCCCTCCTCTCAAAGCCCATCCAAGGAGAGATGTTATATATCTATTTGGCTATTTCACCTCATCCAATAAGCTTCATGCTTGTCAGAATGGAAATTTTAGTTGAGAAACCAGTATACTACGTCAGCAAGATTTTCTATGATACAGGAACGTTATCTGATGGCATACAAGACTATGCTAGCTTTGGTATTCTCAGCAAGAAGACTTTGATCGTACTTTCAGGCTCACACTATTGACGTCTACATGCAACTCCCGTTGAAGATTATCCTATAAAAACCAGAAGCATCTGGAATATTAGTTAAATGGTCAGTAGAATTGGGAGAATTCAATATCTGCTATTTACCATGACCAAACATCAAATCGCAGGTGTTGCCCGACTTTGTGGTAAAATGTACAGTGTCTACCTCTTATGAACCACCATTTTCTCTTCCACAATCGCCTCAATGGACGCTATATGTAGACGGAGCATTTGGAAACTTAGGAGCTAGTGCAAGAATATTGCTCATCTCCCTAAAGCAAAACATTTTGGAGTACGAACTTAATTTAAAACTCCCAGCCACCAATAATGTTGTCAAATATGAAGCACTTGTCACCGGATTAAAGCTTTTCATCAACTGTGAAGTACAAAACATGATTATCTACACTGATTCTCAACTCATCGCATCCCAAGTAGAAGGAGAATTTGGCACTCATAACTCGCAACTTGTGCAGTATCTCAGTCTGGTAAAAACACTTCTTGCCCAAATTGAAACATACCAGCTCATTCACATACTTCGAGAGCATAACACTCACCCTCTCCCCCTCTCCAAACTTGCAACTTCAACAACTGGAGATCTCTATAAAATAAGGTGTATTGAGGAGATACATTTTCCTAGCATCTATGGTTCATGGGTGATACTGTCTATAGATGACCCAGGGGAGTCATCTTGAATGGATCCCATCATCTCCTTCCTCCGAGATAAAACACTGTCAGATGATTCTACTGCATCAATTCACATCCGACGCATGGATTCCAACTTCATCCTTATAGGGGATGAACTGTATAAAAATGCATTTGTATGTCCATATCTCAAGTGTCTTCCTTCATCCGAAGTTGATTACGCTCTACGATAAGTTCATTCCAGAATATGTGGGGAGCATCTTGGTGGCAGAGCACTTGCTCTAAAAATAATGAGGCATTAGAACTCACAACGCATCGCGTTGCCACGAAGATGCTCCCAGTTGTGAGTTATGCGTTGCAGTGAAGATGCTCCCAGTTGATTATGCATCGCGTTGCCACGAAGATGCTCCAAGTTGTAATTATCTACACTGATTCTCAACTCATGGTTCATTAGATTTCTACTGGACCACAATTAAGCAAGGCGCGTTAGAGATTACAAAAAAGCAAAAGTTGTCAACTACATTCCAATCTTATGCATGCGCCGCCGATAGAACTCACATCATTTATGAGTCCTTGGTCTTTCACCCAATGGGGGGCATATATCATGAAACCATTTCTAATAGCTACTAGACAACGAAAGTTCATCATCTTAGCTATCAACTACTTCACCAAATGGGTAGAAGCAGAGCCACTCGCAAGATCACTGAAGAAAATGCCAAACAATTTGTCTGGAAAAATATCATCTATCGCTTTGGGCTCCCCGCGATGATTATCACTCATAAGGTGACTCAAATCACTGGAAGGGTCTTCACATCATTCTACAAGGATCTTCACATTCAGTTGGTGCACATTACCGTGACGCATCCCCAAACAAATGGATAGACAGAGGTGACAAATCAGACGATGCTTAAGGGGTTGAGACTCGTCTTGAGAAGGTTGAGGGGCGGTGATAGAAGAGCTGCACAATGTCCTTTGGGCTTATCTCATCACTGTGCGAACTCCAACCGGGGAAACTCCATATAACTTGTGTTTCGACACTGAGGCTGTTAGCCAAGTTGACATCGAAGTTCCAAACCTGCGAGTTAAGACTTTCGACTCAGATAGCAACGAGGAAAAACTCTGACAACATTTGGATCTCCTCCAAGAAACACGGGATGTGACCCATTTTAGAGCTGTTTCTTACCACCAAAGAGTTGCTCTCCACTTCAATCGGAGAGTCAAGCCTCGACCTATCTCCCTCAGTGACCTGGTCTTGCGTAGTATTGAAGCCACCGACTATGGTCTCTAATGCAATAAACTATCACCTCTCTGGGAAGGCCCATATATCGTGGTTGTCATGGTCAAGCCTGAAACCTTCAAGCTCAAGGATTCAGATGAGAAAATCTTGCTCCGGACTTAGAATGCAAAAAATCTTCGCAAGTACTATCAGTAACACCCATTCATGTAGTCCACATATATTATTACATCGCAGCTCTTACATGATCAATGAATCCCAAATATTATTCATTTACTCTCCTCTACATAAATGATATCTTTAGAAAGTGTAATGACTCATTCACGAGTCACTTCATGCTCTCGACCCGAGAAATACACAACTTTAGTTGTATCTTAGTTGAAGCACGATCAATCTCAAGGAGATTTGATCTAACCTCTTCCATATGGGTTAACATCATCGAGTTTTTATTCCGATAAACAACCCTGGATAGGCTAAAAGTCCTTCGTGGACTACACCTGCCCCATTCCACACAGGTTCGCTAGCAAGCAATCTCCAACAAATAACCTCAGATGAGTTAATAAGTCCTCGGTGGACTTCTGTTGGCTCCTCCTATGCAGGTTAACATCATCGAGTAACATTCTGATGCATAGCCTCAGCAAAGTTAAAGGCCACTAGTGATTTATCCCCACGGTAGCTTCTTACATGACATTGGACATCCAATGTGTCGTACAATCACAAATCATCGCGTCACTGCAACTCGTCGCCGCGACACACCACTGCAAAGCGTCTTCGTGCACACACACAATGTGTCGTCGTGATACACCGCCACAGTGCATCATCGTGACGCTCTGTTGCAATGCGTCGCGACAAAGAGCTGCTGCAACGCTTTGCCACGACACACCGCCGCAAAGCATCGCGTTGCCACGATGTCTCGCCATGACTCACCGCAGCAACGTGTTGCCGCGACACATCGCCATGACGCACCGCCGCAACGCTTCACCGCGATGCATCGCCGCAATGCATCGTGTTACCGTGACTCTCCACCGCAACATGTTGTCTCGCCTCGATGCCCCACCACGACGCTTCGTTGCAACACGTCACCGAGACACGACGATGCAACGCATCGCTACGGCATACTGCCGCAACACATCGCGTCACCACGACGCACTGCCACGACGCTTCGCCGCAACACTCCACCGCAACACGTTGCCTCGCCGCGACGCCCTGCCACAACACTTCGTCGAAACGCGTCACCGCGGCGCACTGTTGCAACGCACTATCGTGGCACACAGTCGCAGCGTCTCGTGTCCCCATGACTCCCCGTTGCGACGCCGCAACGCGTTATCACGACGCACTGCCGCAACTCCTCGCTGCGGCACATCAGGGCAACGTGTCACCGCAACGCATCGTCGCGAAACTCCGCCGCAACACGCCACGACTCTACCCCTTCTCATTTACGCCTATTTATAGACTCAAAAAGAACTAACTCATTAAAGACTACATTAATTAAAAGCAATTAAAAAAAACAACAGCTCATTTTAAAAGAAACAGTTGCTCATTAAAAAAAAATTTGCAGCTCATTTAAAAAAAAACAGAACAAAACAGTTTCTATCATAAGAAATATATATACATACATATAAACTGCTTCATTTATTCAATTTTTTCTATGTCCTTCTAGTTTTCGGTTTTCTGGCCCACCAGGCCCAAAATTCTGCCCAACAAAATTTTTTTATATTTTTTGCTTGCGCACGTTTTTAACCCGCGCCTTCTGCATGGAGCGAAAAACCTCAAAACCAACAAAGCTATAAGCTCAACTTCATATATATTTGGATTTATATTATTCTTATACTTACGCTGTGAAGTGTGTGTGTGTGTGTGTGTGTGTGTGTGTGTGTGTGTGTGTGTGTGTGTGTGTGTGTGTGTGTGTGTGTGTGTGTGTGTGTGTGTGTGTGTGTGTGTGTGTGTGTGTGTGTGTGTGTGTGTGTGTGTGTGTGTGTGTGTGTGCGCGCGCGCGCATAAATTGCAAAATGAAAAAACTCTAAATTTGGATATTTTCGGGTGAAGAAATTGGACTCACCCGAAAATAAGTGGGTAACTGATACGCCACCAACTAATTTTCATCATCCGACATTAAACCCCAGGCAAAATTTTGAGCAAAAAGTATTCAAATCTTGATAAAAAGTCATCTAAAGTTTTGATTTCAATAAACTTATGGTCAAACTGACCGGCTAGATGAGGAGAACCCAATGATATAAAAACTAGTCCAATCACAGTTAGATCAAGCCCAGATCAAATCATTAAATCAAACTTCAAGGATTTTTTGAGGCATTTGACAAGTAAAACAGATGTCGAATCTAGCGATTTTATAGTCAAATCTAACGTCTCGATAAGAGAAATCCAACGAGCCCAAGATTACTCAATTCTGACATCGTTAAGGCACTCAAATGTCCATCAAACGTCATCTAATCGAGAGAAGCTCTCTGAATCGTCTGATCAAAATGGTCAATATTCCTGCATTAGTTGCACCAAAAAACACTATAAATAGAGTCTCACCCCTCATATGAAGAGGGAGACTTGAGAGAGAACTTGAGGCTTTGAGAAAGAGCTCAAGTCCAACATCATTTATGCCATGGTCTACCTTCATCGACCATCACCGACCGTCGTCAACCACCACCGACCATCGACAACCACCACCGACCTCTGTCGATCACCGTCGGCCACCGTCAACTACCGTCAATCACCACTGACCTCCGTTGCCACCGCTGATCGTCATCGGCCTCCCGTCGACCACCGCTGACCTCCGTCGACCACCACCAACCGTCATCAATTGTCATTGACTACCGCCGATAATCGTTGACCTCTGTCGACCACCGCCGACGACTGTCGTCGACCACCGCTGACCTCTGTCGACCACCAGCGACCATCATCGATTGTCATTGACTGATGTCGATTACCGACGACCTCTGTCGATCACCGCTGACTGGACACCATCAATCGACATTGTAGCTTGGAAAGCTAATAACAATTTCCCGTCTGCGTGACAAGGGAGCTCCGTAATCATCAACATATATTAGATTTTTATAACTAAGCCAGACCCCATGGTTTTTTCCATTTACGGGATTTCCACGTAAAAACTTCTGGTGTCATAACAAGTTATTTCCCTTTTCATTTGAGTGTGTGTTGAATCAGCGTGTAACGCTAAGACGATAATCTATTACTCTACTACCACAAATTTTTTAGCAAAAGTAAATAATAATAACTGTCATTTTTTTATTATATTTTATTTATTATTACTATTATTATTATATAATTATGGTTATTATTATCATTTATAATTTATATATTATTATTATTACTATTATTATTATTATTCTTATATCATTTCTATTATTATGTTTTACTTATTACATGCATATATATATATACGTATATATTATTAATATTTTTATATTATATCTTTAACTGTAAAAAATAGGTGGTATACCTGTAAATCTTATGTCTTCGTCAAGAAGAAATATTACATCAGTACTACGCACGTTATTTTTAAGTGCGTAGCCAATCAAAACACGTCACGACATCTCGCGTGGCGGAGTAAGAAAAACGGCGCAGTAACACGGAGAATATTCCCTCCTGTGTTATTCATGTGTTATTGTGCGTTATTCATGTGTTATTGCATGTTATTCATGTGTTATTGATGAGTTATTGTGTTATTATAACACCAAGAATATTCTCAGGATACAATAACACATGAATAACACACAATAACACTTGAATAACACGGGAAATATTCTCGACAAAGAAAAAAACGGCGCAGTAACACAGAGGAATATTCTCTCCCGTGTTATTCTTGTGTTATTGTGTGTTATTCATGTGTTATTCATGTGTTATTGTGTTATTATAACACCAGCAATATTCTCAAGATACAATAACACATGAATAACACACAATAACACAAGAATAACACGGGAGAGAATATTCCTCTGGCCGTTTTTTTTTCTGCGTCGCGCGGGGTATTGTGGCGTGATTTCATTGGGTACACACGTTACTCTACGTAGTACTGATGTAATATTTTTTCCTTCGTCAAAGGGAGGCTCGCTGGGGAGGCTAAAGAAGTGCTTCGTTAAGGGTGAGAAGTGAGACACCTGTAAAGTGAAAAAAATTGAGGAAACAAATGCTCGGAGGCGAGTGTTGCTCGGTTATGGAAGGTTCCTGTGGAGTGGAGAGTGGGGAAGGCCGTTATGTGTTCTCCGACAGTGATCCTGAGTGATATAGTTATGTAAAAATTATATAGTTGGCTCCGCTATGTAACGGTGCCAAAAACTTGATGCAATATTTTAAGAATTAGAAATTTAAGTAATTAATGTTAGAATTCTATGCAAGCATATGTATCATTATCAAGTAATAAAAGACTTTCTATTTAAGACCCAAATATTGATCCTACGGAGAAGATTTAAATTTGAAATAATAAATTTACTAGGAAATTCACATAAAGTCAAAACGAAATTACTGTTACTAATTTCAAATGTTGAAATATTATCAAAACTAAATTATTTAACTAATAACAAAATTGAAATACAAAGTTTAAATAGTAACTACTAAACTGTTAAACTATGCTTATGTGATGAAGATTTTTTCTGTGAAAAAACATATTTCCCACTACAATAAGATTTTGGTAAAATGAGATAATATAAATAGTTTTAAAATGTATTGTGTCAAATAAGAACAATTTTAGTTTTCTACCCTGATACAATGTTATAGAAAATCATTGGCTAATCCCAGGTTTAATCCTTAAAATTATGGCTATGCTGGATACCGGCGCCCACTCTAGGGCTCCCACTTCCCTTCACCTGAAGGCTAACTCTTACTTTAGTTTTTAAACACTAAGACCGAATTGAGGATTTTAGTCGGTCACCCTAAAGATTCTCTAATTCTACACTCAACAAAGTATATTTCCTTATTTATTTTCATTTAATTCCATGAACGACATCCTCTCCCATGAAATTAAATTTGACTCCACCAAGTTATAGAAATCATAGCCATATTGGAACATATGTTTCTCAATATATTTTAAAAACTCAATTTACGAGACTGAAAAGTAAATGAAGATCAAAGTTCAACTCATCACAAATTATTGACATTTAAAATTGTATAAAATAAAATCAATTCTTCACAGAAATATATCTAACTCTTCATTTCACCATATCTCAGAGTAGGGAGAAAGATAAAGTAAACTACTCAGGCTTCATGAGAAAGATACAACAAAACACAAATTTCATATATAAAATAAAGTTCATACAATACTAATAAATAAACAACACTTATCTGAAACTCTTTCTCAAAGCAAATCCCTTGTAGCCTCTTTTAGGAAATGTAGAAAGAAGAAATTTCTCACTTTTCTCCTTCTCCAACACTCTTAAAAGAAGATTTCACACTTAATCTCACCACAAAACTGTAAATTATAAGACCAATGGACTCTAAATAGTTGTGGAATGAAAAATGGAAGAATGTGTGATGCGTAGAAGGTTGAATGGGGGCGATGAGATGTCAGGAAGAGTCACTTTTCTGATCAATTTTGGTCCCAAATAAAGCCTAGAGTCGGTTCTCCAATAGGTGCCTCCAAAAACTCTTCAAAAAGCATCCAAATTCGTTGAATCTTCTAGAAACAGAGACTGAACTGACATTGCCATCGTCAGCGCCCATTCTAACATCGTTGGCACCAGTGTTCCGCAATTTAATTCGTGCTCTCCGTCAAACGGCGACGTCGGCACTGAACACATTTTCAACTTCTTCATTTTTGCTCCAAATTTCATTCTTTTTGCTTCAAGTTATAAAATTCAACAACCTGCAAGAAAACATAAAAATACATTCCATTAAAGTGCAATATCACCAAAAAAAATAAGTTTCTATTGGAAAACTAACAGATTTTGTTGATTTCGAGCAAAAATGGCTAGGGCTTAACACAGTAGTTGACTTCGGTGCAGCAGAGGTGATGGAGAATCAGTTTATAGAGTCATCTAGTCAGTTTCTATCAGAAAACTAACAGATTCTGAAGATGTCAAGAGAAAATGGTGAGGGGTTCTCACCGTAGTCAACTTTGGTGCAGTAGAAGGGATGAAGAATCAGTTTATAGGGTTATTGAATAAGTTTCTATCGGAAAACTATCAAATTCTGATGATTTCGAGCAAAAATGGCGAGGGGTTCACACATGAGTTGACTTCGGTGCAGTAGAGGGGATGGAGAATTAGTTCTAGGGTTATCGAATCAGTTTCTATCGGAAAACTAACAGATTCAGATGATTTCGAGCAAAAATGGTGAGGGGTTCTCACCGGAGTCGACTTCGGTGCAGTAGTGGGGATGGAGAATCAGTTTCTATCAGAAAACTAACAGATTTCGATGAGTTCAAGTGAAAATGGCGAGGGGTTCACACTGGAGTTGACTTCGGTGCAGTAAAGGGGATGAAGAATCAGTTTCTAGGGTTATCAAATCAAATTCTATCAGAAAAATAACAGATTATGATGATTTCGAGTGAAAATGGCGACGGGTTCACACCGAAGCTGACTTCGGTGTAGTAGAGAGGATGAAAAATTAGTTTCTAGAGTTATTGATTCAGTTTCTATTGGAAAACTAACATATTCTTATGATTTCGAGCAAAAAATTCAAGGGGTTAACACCAGAGTCAACTTTGGTGTAGTAGAGGGGATGAAGAATCAGTTTGTAGGGTTATCAAATCAGTTTCTATCAGAAAACTAAAAGATTCTAATGATTTTAAGTGAAAATGGTGAGAAGTTCACACCGGAGTCGACTTCGATGGAGTAGAGGGGATGGAGAATCAATTTAGGTGCAAGATACATGAATTTATAAGAAGAATTGAGTGGTATGTATGTAAATCTTCCTATTTTTAAATGTTGTAAGATAAAATGAAAATCTAATCAAGCAATTCAATAATAAATCAAGATTAATCCTTTCAATACATAGTTATCCAACTGATTTTCCACTAACACATTTATTAAAATCTAAGGGGAATAAACTCAGAGGGGATTAAAAAATGAATGTTGTATATGATGACATCCACTAAATCGATTAAGTTGTGGTTAAGAAAATATATTTTTATAATCCTTAACAACGAGGGGTTCACACCGGAGTCGACTTCGGTACAATAGAAAGGATGAAGAATCATTTTATAGGGTTATCGTATATATTTCTATCAGAAAACCAACAGATTCTGATGATTTCGAGCAAAAATGGCAAGGGGTTTACACCGGAGTCGACTTTGGTGGAGTAGAGGGGATGAATAATAAGTTTCTAGGGCTGTTAGAAAACTAACAAATTCTGATGATTTCGAGTGAAATTCGCTAGGGGTTCACACTGGAGTTGACTTCAGTGTAGTAGAGTGGATGGAGAATCAATTTCTATAGTAATCAAATTAGTTTATATCAGAAAAGTAACATATTCTGATGATTTCGAGCTAAAAAAGGCGAGGGGTTCACACCGGAGTCGACTTCAGTGCAGTAGAGGGGATGGAGAATCATTTTCTAGTGCTATCAAATAAGTTCAATCGGAAAACTAACAGATTCTGATGATTTCGAGCAAAAATGACGAGGGTTTCACACTGGAGTCGACTTCGGTGCAGGAGAGGGAATGGAGAATCAGTTTCTAGGGTTATCAAATCAGTTTATATTGGAAAACTAACAGATTTCGATGATTTCAAGCGAAAATTGCGAGGGGTTCACACTAGAGTTGACTTCGGTGAAGTAGAGGGGATGGAGAATCAGTTTTTAGGGTTATCGAATCAATTTCTATTAAAAACTAACAGATTCTAATGATTTTGAGTGAAAAAGGCGAGGAGCTCACATCAGATTTGACTTTGGTGCAGTAGAGGAGATGGAGAATAAGTTTCTAGGATTATCGAATTAGTTTCTATTGGAAGACTAACAAATTTTGATGATTTTTAGCAAAAATTAAGAGGGGTTAACACCAGAGTCGACTTCAGTGCAGTAGAGGGTATGGAGAATCAGTTTCTAAGGTTATCGAATTAGTTTCTTTCAAAAAACTCATAGATTCTGATGATTTGAGCAAAAATGGTGAGGGGTTCACACCAGAGTCAACTTCGGAGTAGTAGAGGGAATGAAGAATCAGTTTCTAGGGTTATCAAATTAGTTTCTATCACAAAACTAACAGATTCTGATGATTTCAAGAGAAAATGACAAGGGGTTCACGCTAGTGTCGAATTCGGTGCAGTACAAAGGATGAAGAATCAGCTTTTAGAGTTATCGAATCAGTTTCTATCGGAAAACTAATAATTTTTTATGATTTCAAGTGAAAATGGCAAGGGGTTTACTCAGGAGTCAACTTCGGTGCTGTAGAAGGGATGGAGAATCAGTTCATAGGGTTATCGAACCGGTTTTTATCCGAAAACTAACATATTGTAATGATTTCGAGCAAAAACGGTGAGGGGTTCACACAGGAGTCGGCTCCGGTGCAGTAGAGGGGATGGAGAATCAGTTTCTAGGGTTATCGAATCTGTTTCTATCGGAAAACTAACAGATTGGGATGATTTCGAGCTAAAATTATGAGGGGTTCACACTAGAGTCAACTTCGATGCAGTAGAGGGGATGAGAATCAGTTTCTAGTGTTATCGAATAAGTTTCTATCGAAAAACTAACAGATTCTGATGATTTCGAGCAAAAATGGTGAGGGGTTCATACCAGAGTTGACTTCAGTGCAGTAGACGGGATGGAGAATCAGTTTCTAGGGTTATCAAATCAGTTTCTATCAGAAAACTAACAGATTCTAATGATTTCGAGCGAAAATGGCGAGGGGTTCACACCAGAGTCAACTTCGGTGCAGTAGAGGGGATGGAGAATCAGTTTCTAGGGTTATCGCCGTAAAGGGGATGGAGAATCAGTTTCTAGGGTTATCAAATCAGTTTCTATCGGAAAACTAACATATTATGATGATTTCGAGTGAGAATGGCGAGGAGTCTAGAGTCGACTTCGGTAAAGCAGAGGGGATGGAGAATCAATTTTTAGGGTTATTGAATCAGTTTCTATCAGAAAAATAACTTATTCTGATGATGTCGAGCGAAAATAGCGAGGGGTTCACACTGGAGTCAACTTCAGTGCAGTAGAAAGGATGGAGAACCAGTTTCTAGTGTTATCGAATAAGTTTCTATTTTAAACTAACAGATTCTGATGAATTCGAGCAAAAATGGTGAGGGGTTCACACTGGAGTTGATTTTAGTGTTGTAGAGGGGATGAAAAATAAGTTTCTAGGGTTATTGATTCAATTTCTATTGGAAAACTAACAAATTCTAATGATTTCCAGCAAAATTGGTGAGGGGTTCTCACCGGAGGCGACTTCGATGCAGTAGAGGTGATGGAGAATCAGTTTCTAGGGTTATCGAATCAGTTTCTATCGAAAAACTAACAAATTTTGATGATTTCGAGCGAAAATGGTGAGGGGTTCACACCGAAGACGTCTTCGGTGTCGTAGAGGGGATGGAGATTCAGTTTATAGGGTTATCGAATCAATTTCTATCAGAAAACTATTAAATTCAAATGATTTCAAGCCAAAATGACAAGGGGTTCACACCGGAGTCAACTTCGGTGCAGTAGAGGGGATGGAGAATCAATTTCTAGAGTTATCGAATCAATTTCTATCGGAAAGCTAAATGATTCTGATGATTTTGAGCAAAGATTGCGAGGGGATCACATTAGAGTCAACTTCGGTGAAGTAAAGGGGATGGAGAATTAGTTTCTAGGGTTATCGAATAAGTTTTTATCGGAAAACTAACAGATTCTGATGATTTCGAGCAAGAATGGCGAGGGGTTCACACCTGAGTCGACTTCGGTGGAGTAGACAGGATGGAGAATCAATTTCTAGGGTTATTGAATCAGTTTCTATCGGAAAACTAATAAATTCTGATGATTTCGAGCAAGAATGGCGAGCAGTTCACATCCGAGTCGACTTCGGTGGAGTAGAGGGGATGGAGAATCAGTTTTCTAGGGTTATCAAATAAGTTTCCATAAAAAACTAATAAGTTCATATGATTTCGAGTGAAAATGGCGAGGGGTTCACACCGGAGTCAACTTCGGTGCAGTAGAGGGGATGGAAACTCAATTTCTAGGATTATCGAATCAGTTTTTATTGGAGATCTAACAGATTCTGAAGATTTGGAGCAAAAATGGCGTGGGGTTCACACCGGAGTCGACTTCGGTGCAATAGAGAGCATGGAGAATCAGTTTCTAGGGTTATCAAATCAGTTTCTATCAGAAACATAATAGATTCAGATGATTTTGAGTGAAAATGGCAAGGGGTTCACATCAGAGTCGACTTCGGTGCAGTAGACGGGATGAAGAATCTGTTTCTCGAGTTATCGAATAAGTTTCTATTGGAAAACTAACATATTCTTATGATTTTGAGTGAAAATGGCAAGGGGTTAACACTGGAGTCGACTTCGGTGCAGTAAATGGGATGATGAATCAGTTTCTAGGGTTATCGAATCAGTTTCTATTGGAAAACTAATAGATTCTGATGATGTCAAGCGAAAATGGGGAGGGGTTCAAACCGTAGTCAACTTCGGTGCAATAGAGTGGATGGAGAATCAATTTCTAGATTCAAGTAATTTTCTATTGAAAAACAAATAGATTCTAATGATTTCGAGCAAAAATGGCAAGGGGTTCACACCGGAGTTGACTTCGGTGCAGTAGAGGGGATGGGGAATGAATTTTTAGGGTTATTGAATCAGTTTCTATTGGAAAACTAACAGATTATGATGATTTCGATCGAGAATGGTGAGGGGTTCACACCTCAGTTGACTTCGGTGTAGTAGAGGGGATGGAAAATCAGTTTCTAGGGTTATCGAATAATTTTCTATCAAAAAACTAACAGATTCTGATGATGTCGAGTGAAAATGGAGAGGGGCTCACACCGAAATCGACTTCGGTGTAGTAGAGGGGATGGAGAATCAATTTCTAGTATTCTCGAATAAGTTTTTATCGAAAAACTAACAGATTCTAATGATTTTGAGTGAAAATGGCAAGGATTTCACACCCGAGTCGATTTCGATGCAGTAGAGGGGATATAGAATCAGTTTCTAGTATTATCGAATAAGTTTCTTTCGGAAAACTACTAGATTCAGATGATTTCGAGCTAAAATGGCGAGGGGTTCACACTAGAGTTGACTTTGGTGGAGTAGAGGGGATGGAGAATCAGTTTCTAATGTTATCGAATTAGTTTCTATCAAAAAAATAACAGATTCAGATGATTTCGAGAAAAAATGGTGAGGGGTTCACACCGGAGTTGATGTCGATGCAGTATACAGAATGGAGAATCAGTTTCTAGAGTTATCGAATAAGTTTCTATTGAAAAACTAACATATTCTTATGATTTCAAGCAAAAATGGCGAGGGTTTAACATCGGAGTCAACTTCGGTGCAGTAGAGGGGATGGAGAATAAGTTTTTATGGTTATCGAATCAGTTTCTATCGAAGAACTAACAATTCTGATGATGTCAAGAGAAAATAAAGAGGGGTTCACACCAGAATCGACTTTGGTGCAGTAGAAGGAATGAAGAATCAGTTTCTAGGGTTATTGAATAAGTTTCTATCTGAAAACTAACAGATTATGATGATTTCGAGCGAAATTGCGAGGGGTTCACACCGGTGTTGACTTTGGTGGAGTAAAAGGGATGTATAATCAGTTTCTAGGGTTATCCAATCAATTTATATCAGAAATCTAACAGACTCTGATGATTTCAAGTGAAATTTGCGAGGGATTAACATTGGAGTCGACTTCAGTGCAGTAGAGGGGATGAAGAATCATTTTCTATGGTTATGGAGAATCAGTTCTATAAAAAAACTAGCAGATTCTGATGATTTCGAGCGAAAAAGGCAAGGGGTTCACACCGGAGTCGACTTTGGTGCAGTAGAGGGGATGGAGAATCAGTTTCTAGTGTTATCAAATAAGTTTCATTCGAAAAAAAAATAGATTCTGATGATTTTGAGCAAAAATGGCGAGGGGTTCACACCGTAGTCGACTTAGGTGCAGAAGAGGGGATGGAGAATCAGTTTCTAGAGTTATCGAATCAAATTCTATCGGAAAGCTAACAAATTCTGATGATGTCTTGTGAAAATTGGAAGGGGTTCACACTATAGTCGACTTCGGTGAAGTAGAGGGGATGGAGAATCAGTTTCTAGGGTTAGCGAATCAATTTCTATAGAAAAAATAACAAATTCTGACGATTTTGAGCGAAAAAGGCAAGGGGCTCACACCGGAGTCGACTTCGATGCAATAGAGGGGATGGAAAATCAGTTTCTAGGATTATCGAATCAGCTTCTATTGGAAAACTAACAGATTTTGATGATTTTGAGCGAAAATGACGAGAGGTTCACACCGGAGTCGACTTCGATGGAGTAGAGGGGATGGAGAATCAATTTTTAGAGTTATCGAATAAGTTTCTATAAAAAAAACTAACAGATTCTAATGATTTAGAGCAAAAATGGTGAGGGATTCACACCGGAGTCGACTTCGATGCAATAGAGGGGATGGAGAATTAGTTTCTAGTGTTATCAAATAAGTTTCAATCAGAAAGCAAACAGATTCTGATGATTTTGAGCGAAAAATGGCGAGGGGTTCACATTGAAGTTGACTTCGGTGCAGGAGGGGATGGAGAATCAGTTTCTAGGGTTATCGAATCAATTTCTATCAGAAAACTAACAAATTCCGATGAATTTGAGCAAAAATTACAAGGGGTTCACACTAGAGTCGACTTCGGTGAGGTAGAGGGGATGGAGAATCAGTTTTTAGGGTTAACAAATCAATTTCTATCGGAACACTAACATATTCTGATGATTTCGAGAAAAAAAGGCGAGGGGCTCACACCGAAGTCGACTTCAGTGCAGTAGAGGGGATGAAGAATCAGTTTCTAGGGTTATCGAATCCATTTCTATTAGAAAACTAATAGATTTTGATCGAAAATGACTAGGGGTTAATGTCGGAGTCGACCTCGGTGCAGTAGAGGGTATGGAGAATCAGTTTCTTTCAAAAAATTAATAGATTTTGATGATTTCAATCAAAAATGGCTAGGGGTTCACACCAGAGTCAACTTTGGTGCAGTAGAGCGGATGAAGAATCAGTTTCTAGGATTATCAAATCAGTTTCTGTTAGAAAACTAATAGATTCTGATGATTTCGAGCAAAAATGACGAGGGGTTCACACCAATGTCGACTTCGGTACAATAGAGGGGATGAAGAATCTGTTTCTAGGGTTATCAAATTAGTTTCTATCGAAAAACTAACAAATTTTTATGATTTCAAGCGAAAATGGCAAGGGGTTCTCAGGAGTTAACTTTGGTGTAGTAGAGGGGATGGAGAAACAATTTCTATTATTATCAAAAAAGTTTTTATCGGAAAACTAACAGATTCTGATGATTTCGAGCAAAAATGGCAAGTGGTTCACACTGGAGTTGACTTCGATGGATTAGAGGGGATGGAGAATCAGTTTCTAGGGTTATTAAATCAGTTTCTATCGAAAAACTTACAGATTCTAAGTAAGTGAAAATGGTAAGAAGTGCACACCGGAGTTGAGTTCGGTGCTGTAGAGGGGACGAAGAATCTGTTTCTAGGGTTATTGAATCAATTTCTTTCTGAAAACTAATAAATTTTGATGATTTTGAGCAAAAATGGTGAAGGTTTCACGCCGTAGTCAACTTCGGCGCAGTAGAGGGGATGGAGAATCTGTTTCTAGTGTTATCAAATAAGTTTCAATCGAAAAAATAACAGATTCTGATGATTTCGAGCAAAAATGGCAAGGGCTTCACACCAGAGTCGACTTCGGTGCAGGAGTGGGGATGGAGAATCAGTTTCTAGGGTTATCAAATCAATTTCTATCGGAAAACTAACAAATTCTAATGATTTTGAGCGAAAATAGCGAGGGGTTCACACCAGAGTCAACTTCGATGCAGTAGAGGAGACGGAGAATCAGTTTCTTGGGATATCAAATCAGTTTCTTTTGAAAAACTAACAGATTTTGATGATTTTGAGCGAAAATGATGAAGGGTTAATGCCAGAGTTGACCTCGGTGCAGTAGAGGGTATGGAGAATCTGTTTTTAAGGTTATCAAATCAGTTTTTTTCGGAAAACTAATAGATTCTGATGATTTCAAGCGAAAATGGCGAGGGGTTCACACAAGAGTCAACTTCGGTGCAGTAGATGGGATGGAGAATCAGTTTCTAGTGAATCAATTTCTATCTGAAAACTAATAAATTTTGATGATTTTGAGCAAAAATGATGAGGGTTTAACACCGGAGTTGACTTCGGTGCAGGAGAGGGAATGAAGAATCTGTTTCTAGGGTTATCGAATTAGTTTCTATTGGAAAACTAACAGATTGCAATGATTTCAAGAAAAACTTGCGAGGGGTTCACACTATGACTTCGGTGAAGTAGAGGGGATGGAGAATCGGTTTCTAGGGTTATCGAATCAATTTCTATCGAAAAACTAACAGATTCTGATGATTTCAAGCAAAAACACAAAAACAACGAGGGGTTCACTGAAACAACGAGGGGTTCACTGCAGAGTTGACTTCGGTGGAGTAGAGGGGATGGAGAATCAGTTTCTAGGGTTACTGAATCAATTTCTATCGGAAAACTAACATATTCTAATGATTTCAAACGAATATGGTGAGAAGTTCACACCTGAGTCGAGTTCAGTGTAGTAGAGGGGATGAAGAAATAGTTTCTAGGGTTATCAAATCAATTTCTATCTGAAAACTAATATATTATGATGATTTCGAGTGAAAAAGGCGAGGGTTTCACACTGGATTCGACTTCGATGCAGTAGAGGGGATGGAGAATCAATTTCTAGTGTTATCGAATAAGTTTCAATCGGAAAACTAACAGATTCTGATGATTTCAAGCAAAAATGGTGAGGGCTTCACACCGGAGTCAACTTTGGTGCTGGAGAGGGGATGGAGAATCAGTTTCTAGTGTTATCAAATAAGTTTCAATCGGAAAACTAACAGATTCTGATGATTTTGAGCGAAAATGGTGAGGGCTTCACACCGGAGTTGACTTCGGCGTAGTAGAGGGGATGAAGTATCAGTTTCTAGGGTTATCCAATCAGTTTCTATCGAAAAACTAACAGATTTTGAAGATTTCGAGCAAAAAGGCGAGGGGTTCACACTGGAGTCGACTTCGGTGTAGTAGAGGGGATGGAGAATCAGTTTCTAGGGTTATTGAATTAGTTTCTATCGAAAAAGTAACAGATTCTGATGATGTCAAGCGAAAATGGTGAGGGGTTCACACCAGAGTCGACTTCAGTGCAATAGAGAGGATGGAGAATCAGTTTCTTAGTGTTATCGAATAAGTTTCTATTGGAAAACTAATAGATTATGATGATTTCAAGCAAAAATGGCTAGGATTTCACACCAGAGTCGACTTCAGTGCAGTAGAGGGGATGGGGAATGAGTTTCTAGGGTTTTTGAATCAGTTTCTATCGGATAGCTAACAGATTATGATGATTTCGAGCGAGAATAGCAAGAGGTTCACACCGGAGTCGACTCTGGTAGAGTAGAGGGGATGGAGAATCAGTTTCTAGGATTATCAAATCAGTTTTTATCGGAAAACTAACAGATTCAGATGATGTCCAAAGAAAATGGCGAGGGGTTCACACTGGCGTCGACTTCGGTGCAGTAGAAGGGATGGAGAATTAGTTTCTAGGGTTATTGAATAAGTTTCTATAAGAAAACTAACAGATTCTGATGATTTTGATCGAAAATGGCAAGGGGTTCACACCGAAGTTGACTTCGGTGGAGTAGAGGGGATGGAGAATCAGTTTCTAGGGTTATCAAATCAGTTTCCATCAGAAAACTAACATATTCTGATGGTTTCGAGCGAAAATGGCGAGAGGTTCACACCAGAGTTGACTTCGGTGGAGTAGAGGGGATGGAGAATCAGTTTAGGTGCAAGGTACATGAGTATATAAGAAGAATTGAGTGGTATGTATGTAGTGGTATGTATGTAAATCTTTCCTATTTTTAAATGTTGTAAGATAAAATGAAAATATAATCGAGCATTTCAATAATAAATCAAGATCAGTCCTTTCTATACATAAATATCCAACTGATTTTCCACTAACACATTTAGTAAACTCTAAGGGGAATAAACTCTGAGGGGATTAAAAAATGAATGTTGTCTATGATGACATCCACTAAATCGATTAAGCTGTGGTTGAGAAAAGATATTTTTATAATCCTTAACAATCTAAAAATTGCACCCTACTCCAGCCTAAAAGATCTGCCAAACAGTCCTTATTCCAAAAATACATGTCTTTACTCTATAAAATCTACTGAAATCAAAAACAAAAATGCAAGCTTTTATCTTATAAATCTTTATTTTTAGCAGCACAAAAAATAAAAAAGAAGACCGGTGAGCCAACAGATAAGATAACTGATTCCATTAATGATCACAGCAAACGAAAAAAAAAAATTACTTCCTTTGAGGGTAAAAAAAAAACATCTTTTTACAACGAAGAACCAGATCCGTTCGGTAATTCAGAAGCTTGAAATTGCGCAGGTTGAACAAACATAAATTTACTCCTACAGAAGAATGGAAGACGAATTGATATAGGAGAAGAAAGTGGGAAGGTACATGGGTGTTCGACGCAGGAGCGGTTATAAGAAGATGGTTTTGATGGAGACTCATTGCCCTAGCGAGAGGTCAATTTACTTCAAATAGAATCCTATATTTAAATGCTGTTATTTTAGATACCCATTAACCTTCATCGACCACCGCCGATCGTTGTCGACCACCCTTGACCGCTGCCAACCACCACATGTCGGCCGGTGTTGATCACTGTCAGTCGCTGC
>NW_018165222.1:203442-205895 GCF_001263595.1 Phalaenopsis equestris
GAGATTTTAGAGTGACAGACTAAAATCCCCAATTCGGTCCTATCGTTTAGGTGTTGAAGTGTAGATGTTAGCCCTCAGGCGAGGGGAACATGGGAGCTCCGAAGTGAGAGCCGGTATCCGCCCCGCCTAGCCGCAGATTCAGTAAACAAGTGTAGGATTAGTCAATGTTCTTTATGCTTGGACTAAAGGGTAATGAATAGTTATGCTCATATTTGGCACAATACAAATTGAACTGATTCACTTTATCCATTCAATATAATTTCTTGACAAGGAGAAGGATGCTTTCTTATATATTGAATATCACATTAAAAATCTCATTAGTATAATTAGTTATTTAAGAGTTATTAAAAATTATATATTTATTTCGATTCCCTATTAGTGACAGATAAGCAATTTGAATTCCATTGTTGCGATTGAGTATTACTTTTCTAAAATCTTAGTTCGTAGTTCTAATATTACTCCCTGTGGGATCGATATCTAGGACTCCATTAAGAGCCCTATATTACTTGAGCGATACATATATTTGCGTTGATAAGTGTGACTTTACAATTATTAAATATTTTAGACATCCATCTTTATCGAATATATAATTGTTATTAAGTTTTGGTACAGTTGCTGAGGAATTAAATCTTTTAGCAACAGTATTAAATGCTTATATTTTAAAACATATATAAAGTCGCTGTCAGTTATCAAATCAGTTTCTATCGGAAAACTAACAGATTTTGATGATATCGAGCAGAAAACGGTGAGGGGTTCACACCGGAGTCGACTTCGGTGCAGTAGAGGGGATGAAGAATTAGTTTCTAGGGTTATCAAATAAGTTTCTATTGGAAAACTAACAAATTTTGATGATTTCAAGCGAAAATGGCTAGGGGTTCACACCGGAGTCGACTTCGGTGTAGTAGAGAGGATGGAGTATCAGTTTCTAAAGTTTTTGAATCAGCTTCTATCGGAAAACTAATAGATTCTGATGATTCCATGCAAGAAAGGCTAGTGGTTCACACCGGAGTCTACTTTGGTGTAGTAGAGGAGATGGAGAATCAGTTTCTAGGTTTATCGAATCAGTTTCTCTCTGAAAACTAACAAATTCTGATGATGTTGAGCGAAAATGACGAGGGGTTCACACCGGAGATGACTTCGGTGCAGTAGAGGGGATGGAGAATCAGTTTCTAGGGTTATCGAATAAGTTTATATCAGAAAACTAACAGAATATGATGATTTCGAGCGAAATTAGCGAGGGGTTCACACCGTAGTTGACTTCAGTGCAGTAGAGGGGACGTAGATTCAGTTTCTAGGGTTATCGATTAGCTTCTCTCGAAAAACAAATAGATTATGATGATTTCGAGCGAAAATGGCGAGGGGTTCACATCGGAGTCGACTTCGGTGCAGTAGAGGGGATGGAGAATCAGTTTCTATCGGAAAACTAACAAATTCTGATGATTTCAGGCAAAAATAGCGAGGGTTTCACACAAGAGTCGACTTCAATGCAGTAGAGGGGATTGAGAATCAGTTTCTATCGGAAAACTAACAGATTCCGATGAATTCGAGCGAAAAAGACGAGGGGTTCACACCGGAGTCGACTTCAGTGCAGTAAATGGGATGGAGAATCAGTTTCTAGGGTTATTGAATCTATTTCTATCGGAAAACTAGCAGATTCTGATGATTTCGACCAAAAATAGCGAGGGGTTCACACTGGAGTCGACTTCGGTGCAGTAGAGGGGATGGAGAATCAGTTTCTAGGCTTATCAAATCATTTTCTATCGGAAAACTAACAGATTCTAAGTGACGAGGGGTTCACACCGGAGTTAACTTCGGTGCAACTAAGAGGATGGAGAATCAGTTTCTAGAGTTCATCATGAAAAAGTATATCACATTATAGGCTAATAATAAAATACATAAGCATTGGGTTCAACTACAAATTTGCATTGAGTTTGAACTAGTTGAATCCCACTGAGTAAGGCTCAAATAAATTATAGCACAACAAATTATGATAGTGAAGAGTAAAATCACAGCAGCTATAACACATTAAACTTTAATTTTGACGTGATAGAATGTAATGAAAATATTTATAATTTAATAAACCATAATTTTAATGCAACAGAATTTACTCATTTGCCCTATCACAATGGTTATTAACTTAACAAATCAAGTATCATTTTAATCACGGATTAAATTAGGCGCATTTCAGACATTCCACCCAATTCCTGTGTATTTACATATCTAACACAAAAAAATTTGATCTTTACATACAATCGTTTAAAGGAATCATTCATATCACATAAATAAAATGCCATCGTTTTAATTTTAATAAGGGAAGTATACATTTTCATACATAAATAAAATACATTTTCTTTATTTTGTTGAATTAATAATGATTATAAAAGAAATACACTATAAAAAATAATGTATTGTATCTAGAAAATACTAAAGTCGTTTCGTTCTATGTAAAATAA
>NW_018165222.1:205995-207597 GCF_001263595.1 Phalaenopsis equestris
TTTTTTTTTGTATTATTGAAGCACTTGATAATTGGTAAATCCAACTCTTACCTAAATATTTTTTTCTTCTCTGCTCGTGGCTCCACTACAGAATTCTTACTCTATGTGTGGTTATTGCATTATAGGTGTTTCTCATCTTGTCTTTGTCCTATGTCAACCGTCGCTCTCTCTATGTTCGCTCCACTCTGTTCGCCTTTCTCTTTTCTTGGCATCCACCTAATTCCATAATTTACCCTTTGACACAGAGAGACACTTCCTGAAATTGTGCATATTCTTGCTCAACCACTTTTGTACCCACCATAGAACATTCAAAAGCATGCAATTGGCGCTTGTTAGGATTGCAATTCACTTATTATTGCAATTCACGAATCAATTGCTTTAATAAACTCAACCCATTACTTTTGATTTCTCATAAACGTTTGATTCCTTTCATTATTTATTCTATATCAATGGTAAATTTCAAATTGGTATTCAACTCTGCTCTCAAAATTTATAAATTTCTTCATTTAGTGTTGTGGCTTCGACACAGCTAAAGAAATGAGATATAGTATAGCTTACATGTGAAGGATATATGAGAAACACGTAAAAGACATTATTGGAGTTCCAAACTTTTTGACATTATCAACATCTAATCAAGGAGAGAAATTTTGAGTTATGATTTGGATTTGGCTGAGAATGATTTGAAGAAATATTGCTTGAAGGTTTTTTGTGATAAAATTGAGGATGCATTCGATTATGGGTTCATTTGGAATGACTGCACTTTTGTAAAGGTGGTTGTAAAGTTATGGTGAGGAAATCGGTTTTTTAAAAAACTGCGGTTTGCATTATAAATATTTTTTTTCAAATGGTCGAACAATAGTCTTCTTATAACCATCACACTAACGGATTTAGTTGCGAAACACAGCCTCTCGTTGCAAAGATTTTTAGAAAGCAGTTAGAGAACAATTTCAAATAATATTGTGGTGACAGTTTGAAACCCGAAACAGCCAGGACGTTGTCCCAAACAATCCCAGTGCCTATAAATATCATGAGTTCATAAAATAGTTTTTTGGGTTTCTCATCAATATTCAATTTATTCCAACCCACCAGGACTGACTGAAAGATATGTGGAGTTGAGAAAGGCAATATATTTTGTAGATGCAAACCTTGGCATTCATCTATGTATATGTAGTTCATAATTCTCCACCAACTCTGTAAATCAAATTTATGATTTATTCAATTATCTCGTTTAAATTAGTATTGTGGATATTTGTTGTAGTTGCACTTCAAAATAATTATACTTTTGGTTAATATTTGATTATAAGTTTTTTCATCAACTGAGATTAGGTAATACTGTTTTAACAACTAGGAATTGCTAGCTTGACGTGTGAATGAGTTTATAGATGAATATATGCATAATAATTGGGAACCACTTGATTGTGCTGATCATACCTTATGTACTTCAGATCAAGTTATGAGTTGCTTTTTGGGGCATTTACAAACATACTACCCTAAGCATATGAATTTACATATCTAACATTTAAATTTTATTTTTACATTTATGCCACCCAATTCTTTCCTTTCAGATCAAAAAATACCACTATTTTAACTTTTAAAAAGTGA
>NW_018165222.1:207697-210085 GCF_001263595.1 Phalaenopsis equestris
ATAATTTTTCCATGTATTATGGATTTGTCTAAGCAAATAAGGATGCACAAATAATTTAAAGTGAAGTTTATATAAATTCCCTTCAATTCCTATGTAATTATACACCTAATCGGTAAACATTACCTTTTACATTTATACCCTTAAAATATTTCATCCCACATAAAGAAAATTATCATTTTGACTTAAAGGAAAATGTAATACATATTTTCAAGCATGAGGGGGCGACAATATTTATGTAAATATTATTAATTTAGAACATGAATTAAAAAGAATGCAGGAGAGAGAGCATTATATGATACGAACAAATATTATCTCATGAATATTGATGCATTAATACTTCAATGCTGGAGTGCAACCTGACGACGTCATGATAAGACCCGTCATTAAAATAGTAATGGATGGAGATAATATTTTTTCATATGATAGGGGCATCACCAAAATTTGGTTGGGAATAGATTTTGAGGTTGGAAAAACAGAGGCAGAGTGCGTGCCGATGTGGTTCCTACCGGACGAGATCTGGATCAAGATCCTTGACATGGGGGCGGCCACTAAACGTCTAAGCTGCCGGGATCTCTGCTCGTTGGCCGTGACCTGCCGCCGCCATAACCGCCTCTCCAACGACCCTTCTATCTGGTCTATACTTCTAGCCCTAGATTTTCCCCAACCAATTTCATCTTCCTCCTCCTCGCCGGAGATACCTTCTAAATCGCTCTACAGAATTAGGTGTGGCTATTTTTAATCCTTCTTTCTTTCTCAATCGTGTTAGTTTACGTTCTTTATGCGAGAATGATGTAGCTGCCGAGGTCTAGGTTTGAGAGGGATAAGGCGCGAAGGATTACTGCATGGAAACGTGGAATCCTTATTGCAGAGAGCCAGGTCTCTGCTTGCAGAGAAAGGCTGGAGGAGGTGAAGCTTCAGCTGCGGAAAGAGGGTGAGAGGATGAAGGCAGCATTAGAAGAGTTAGGCAGCCTGGAAAGGATCAGGTTCTTAGCTCACTTCGCTGGTTTTTAGTTTCTTATGTAACTGATAAATATTGTTTCTTTTCTTTGCTTATTTTAAACTTGTGTGCCTTCAAATTTTACAGTTTTTGTGTTTATTGTATTTCTATTTGTTCATGAGTGCATTTGATTGTGCTAGATGCTATTTTATTTGGTTGTTGAGAATTTGATAGGCATTCGATTTAAAAATTCAGTGTTTTATATGCAAGGATAAAGTTGAAGTCTTTTTTAGCCATTTGCCTTCCATTGTTTGTTGCCTTGTGAAACACTTGGGTCTGAATTTATATTTTCTTTTGGTGTATAAAAAAATATTGCATTGCCTTGCCCTAGCCGATCTTTTTCACCCTTTGCTTTTGGCATCACATCAAAATTGTATTCGGCTTTGTCTCTACACTCCAATCCTTTCCTCCTTCCTCGGTACACATGAAACCTTGGTCTCTTGGTTTTTCGTAGGAAAGAGGAGCAGGTCATGAACCCTCTTGCCCTTGGTTTCTCTAGCATGAGGGAGGTCGTGATTTGTCTCTTTGTCCTTTCCTATCTTGTTCGGCTTGCAATAGGGTTAACATAGCGTAAAACAATTAATGCAACACAAACTACTACACAAAGGAAACAAATAAGGTTAGCAACACAAAAGGCAACACAAGTTTAAAATTAAATAATAGTTAAGCTTTATTAATTCTAATACTTAATTCACAATAATTAACACGTATTGTGTGCTCATTAACTCCATTCATACTTTTGTGTGCTTAGATCTATTATACACACCGACACACATTCATCTCACTCTTAGGATGAATTAAAAAGAATTTTTGATACCCAATTTTGATTTAAAAACTTAATTACTTCTATTTTGTTTGTCCATCTTTGTCTTCTGCCCTTTTTCAGTTGTTTCTAACCACTTCCCATGGATCCCAACTTTCAAAATCCAAACAAATATGCTGATGAACTTTCCTATGTATCCATTAGTTTTTATTCATAAATTTCTTTCCTTAAAATGTTTGTGAATTACCAGACGAACAATGCAATTGTTAAATTGTTTGGTTCTCAAATATTGCATGATATGTAGTCCCATCATGTAAGTTGTTTTTTGAAAAGGGAAAAAGAACTTTTTTTTTAACTGGGCTATATAACAGTGCTAAATTCCATTGGTTAAAACTTTTGATTTGATGCAATTATATGATTTCTTTGCCATTATTTCTTTGCCTCATCAATCATTTTAGTTAATCGATCTCCTCTACACTTATCATCTCCTATCAATTCTAGATCTTGACCTTTTTTGTATGCTTCCTTCACACTAGTTCATCATGTGTGTAGTCGGCCGCGCCTTTCCTTGTGATGGGATCTCTTTGTTACGTTCATTGCCTTTTGAATTGCCCATTGATTTTTTTTT
>NW_018165222.1:210185-210756 GCF_001263595.1 Phalaenopsis equestris
CAAAAAATACCACTATTTTAACTTTTAAAAAGTGATGTACCTTTTCATCCATAGGTGAGATGGCTTATGTGTAAAAACTTTAGTTTAGATGTTAGATTTGTAAATGCATAGGAATTTAGTGGTATATATGTAAATCTTCCTTACCTTTTCTCCATATTGTAGAATAATTAGGGGGTATTCTGACGTTCATATTTTGCCAGGCAAGCCTCTGTTGCTTTAAATATCTGGCAGCCAGAGTTAGTTCGAGGAAGTCAAAGACAATTGGTGGAGCAATGCTTTGTTCCTATTGAGTATCGCCTCAGCAACCTTAAGATGGAAGTCGATTGTTGTAAACTGCAGATTATAACTTACAAGAATGCTTTTGTACCTCTCCTTTCTTTTTATATTTGCATTTATTGGAGAGTATTGTAAGTATATTTCCTCATGTCGCAACTTTTGATGACTTTTTTGCAGAAGGAGCAGAAGCGAAGGCTGGAGGAAAGTGAAGTCTTCTTGTCCCGTCAGAAACATAACCCTCTTGAAATTTATTTTTCAGGTGTTTCTGGAAAGGATTCTGGTGCTAAGAGAAAGA
>NW_018165222.1:210856-230485 GCF_001263595.1 Phalaenopsis equestris
TTTTGTTTTAGCTGTGAAATTCTTGGTTTTTGTAAGTTGTTCGACTATTTGTTTAGTCTCACTTTCAGTTGTGTTCGATTTGGTTTACCCATTCCTTCTTATCTTGCTTTCTTTCTTTTTGTGATTATTTTGCTGCAGTGTTGTTGTAACTGTGTGTTTTTTGGTTTTGTGGGTTTTCAATTGTTTGTATTTTCTACCTGTTTTAGTGTGATTTTGGACGAGGGTGGTCACCGCCCTTGGTGTTTTACTTTTTTCTTGGCTTCTTTATGGAGAGGCCTTTGTTTGCTAAGCTTGTCGCTCAATGGTCGGCAACTTCAGTGTTTGATTCTAAAAACTTTGTCATTCCACAAGCTTATCACGATAAATTGGAAGGTAATTGTGCTCAACCCTTTGTGAAAAATTGTGGTAAGAAAAATGGTAAACCTGCGATTTCTCTATCTGAATCAGATACTTTTATGTTGTCTGTGTCGTGTAAATTTTCATTGGTGGGGAAATTTTCTTATGGCCATCCTAAGATGGAAATAATTCGGAAATCATTTGAATGCTTGAAATTACTTGAGAGAGCATAGGTTGGATTGTTAGATGGGCGACATATATTGATTCAGTTGAGAGGGGAGGAAGATTATGCTTGGATTTTTGCTAAAAAAATATCTTAAAATTGAAAACAAGAATATGAAGCTTCTTAAATGGTCTCTTGATTTTGATCCTCAAATTGAACCACCTATCATTCTTATACGGTTTCACTTCTCTAGTTGAAACTGTTTCTTTTCAATCATGAAATATTTTTCTCTTTTGGTGCTATCTTTGGAAGACCTATGAAAATGAATATACCTACATATAATCTTACAAGGCCTTCGACAACTAGAGTTCTAGTGGAAATGAATTTTACACAACCTATTGTGGGGGAAGTTTGGATTCGCTTGACATATAATGCCTATTGACAGAAAGTTGTTGTGGAACAAAACTCCCACTATTGTAGCAATTGTAGAATGTTCGGGCATTTAATCAAGCAATGTTATGTGCTACATCCTGAAGTTAGAAAGCCTCTTCCTTTAAATGTGTCCAAATTCAATGAATCTTCCAAGAGTTGCCTTTTTTTAATAGCCATTTCAATGTATTTTTGTGCCTATTAACTGTAATCCACGTTTTAACCAAGAGTTGCTTTAAACGCCCCTTTGAAATTCATCCAAAATTCCTTGAATTTTATCATTAACTACCTGACGCGTAAGCACGAGGTCTTTAGCGCTTAGGCGCGACCTTCTCTGTCTCCTAGCGCTTAGGCACCACAGTTCAAATTCACACACTCATTTTTGTTCCAAATTTGATCATTTTTCACTCCGTTCATCATATTTCATCCATTTAATTGAACTTGAAAGAAAAACACTCAAATAACTTTCAATAAAGCGCAATATCCTCAAAAATATGTATAAAAATGTATACAAAAATGCTATATATTTTAGGTGTATCAGGGGCAATTTTGTAATTTTAGAGAAGTTTGGGGCAAAAGGCCAAAATTGGGTGTTTTGGGTAGAATTGGGGTTTAATGACGAGAGCAACTGCAAAATTACCCTTATAGTGCCATGAGACAAATGTAATCTCTATCTTGGATCCTATGTGTTGGTCCTAGCCATCCTAGCTAGGGGCTAAGGGTTTGGGGGACCACCCACATGAGTTTCCAAAAGAGTAGGGGATCAAGCTAAGCATGATTGGTTACGGGTTTTAGGTTGTGAGTGAAAGTGAGGGGTTCAAGTGTGTGTGTGCAAGATTGACCAAAACCACACCACCCAAGGCTAACTCTAAAGCAAGACAACCCTATGGGGACTCCTCTTGAGCTCCCTCATGCTTGGCTCCATCCTACTAAGTGCTAAAGGTTAGAACCAAATATGTGGAACTCCAAGAAGAGTAAAGAGATATCTAGAATTTCTAGTGGGGTAGGGTTCCATCACTAGTAATCTAGGATATTCAACAGGAAAGTCCTATGACTAGATCCTAGGCTTCTAAGGAAGAAAGACTAGACCTCAACAAAAAGTGAGGTCAACAGTGTCAAATGAAAAACCAGTGCCAATCAATGTTGACAACTTCTGGGTACGACTACTCCAAGTCAAACCTTGATTTTGGGCTTAAAGTGCGTAGTAAAGTTTCTTTTGAACTTTTTTAGCTATGGGAAGCTATTTATCAATGAAATATGGTCCCATAAATTCAAAAAGATATTTTACATGTGCTAAATCAAAAATTGATTTTGACAGGTGCACCAGTCTTTGGCATGAGTGCATTGACCACAACCTTAGTTTCATGTCTTAATAGCACATCAGAGAGTTTTATGGATTCCCTTGGCTACTAAGGCTCCAAATGATTGAAGCATGACCCTTAAATATTTAAATGGATAATAGAAATGTCACATATCAAAATTGATGCTACCCAATAGTGAACACTCCAAACAACCACATCAAGTCAAACCCTAATTTCATGTTGGAATAATCTACTAAAAGGTTTATGAGTCCCTTTGGACTATGAGAAACTCCAAATGAATGGAATATAATATTTTTATTCAACTTAAAGTCCCGCATTTACCATACCAAGAATTAATGCCAATCAAGGCAACCACTTCCAAATACAAGTATATCAACTCAAACCCTAGTTTCATGCCAAAAACATGTACTGAAGGGTCTCAATGGATATCTTAAGCTATGGGAAGCTACATATGAATATAAAATATTCTCATACCGTTCAAGTGGACACCCTACACACATGACATCAAATATTCATACTAAAATTTTTTTTCTATCCAATAAGCATAAGTTAAAAGTTTTGGTAAATAACCACCATAACCACTTTATACCAACCTAGCTACATCAAATTAACATATATTAAGATAGAGACCACTTTTAAAATGTATTATAGCATTGGATTCTTTGGTCTATTCTCTTCAAAATGAGAAATGAATTGGTAAACCCTACCCTCATATCTTTGCTCTCTTCTCCTATCTCAATTCCTCTTTCTACTTTCTCACCATACACAGACACCCTGATAAAAGAGGGAGAGAAAAGTTAATGTTCCATGTGAATGTGCTTATGTGCATGTAAACAGGTGAATATGCCAAATGAATGTGTCAATGTGCATGTGTAAAAGTGAATGTGCTCATGTGAATATGCCAAATGAAAGTGTTTATATGCATGTGTTAAAATGAATGTGCTTATGCCCATGTGTTATAGTGAATGTGTTTTATGTGCATGTGTAAAAGTGAATGTGCTCACATTTTATGTGTTATGGGAAATTCTCCTCTGCACTTATGTGGTGATTCAATAATATAATGCAAAATCCATGTTGTCATGTGGTTATTCATGTACCATGTGTTTATACAATGGAAAACTTAATCAATCATGTGGTAGTTTTATGTCTCTTGCATGCTAAAAATATCTTTGTTTAATCTCATATTCATTTTAAATTGATGTGCTTAGCTCTATGTTTCATGTTAAAAAATGTGTTTAGCCATATGTTTCTTATTAAGAAAAAAAAATCAAGTTTAGAACCCTCTGTTTCATGTTAGCAAATCCATGCTCAAAATACTATGTTTCAAGTTAGAAACTCCATGTGATATGTCTATATTTCATGTTTAGACAAAAAATTCATGTTCAAAAACTCTATATTTCATGTTAAGATAAAATTCATTTGTTAGGTCTATGTTTCACACAAACAAATAAAAAGAATAAATGGAGAAAAAAACACAGCACATGCTTAGATCCATGTTTTCAGAATAAAAAAGGACTAAGTTTTTGTTCAGTTCTAATGTTTCATACAAATATAATGTGCAACTTCACATGCTTAGATTCATGCATTAGACAATAGTTTTCTAGGCTAGTTAAATAGTTTCTAACCAAATGCAGGTTCGATGTCTTATATTTTTTGTTGCACATGCAAGTTGGATGTCTTATATTTTTCATGGTCAAATGCAAGTTGGATGCCTTATATTTTCATGGCTAAATGCATGTTGGATGTTTATGCTTTTCCAAGCACATGCAATATGAATGTCTTTGATTATTCAAGCCCATGCAAGTTGTAACCTTAGGATGATATAAAATGTGTGGATGACACTTACGTGATTGATAAGGGTTTAATTCCTTTGGCTAAGTATAGAAAAGAAGATGAAAAAGCTTATGTAATAATAACTCATCAATAAAATAATATTTTTATAAAGGTATACAAATTCAATGTGATAAAAATGATTATTTTTATAGAACAATATGTATATATATAAATTACATATGCTTAAAAAGGTATTATTATAAAAAAACATATAATATAAATATTCTAAAAAATGTACTAACTAAAAGTTCTTTATATGATATTTTTATTAAAAATATGCAAGCTGAATTTTCTTCTAAAATGATATTTTTATAAAAGCCTACCTGAACTAAAAAATACTCCAATAGTGATCACCTTTAGGTTGAGCAAGCTCAAGAGAACCTCTTTAAGACTTTAAGGGAGATTTCCAAAATTAGATCTAACAAAAAAATCTTCAAAATGATTTTTTTTAAAAAAAATAATTATAATAATAACATTAATAAAAAAAACTTAATAAAAACTTTAACATCCTCTTTGAGAATAGCATTTTCTTTATTGAATTTAAAATTTTCAAATGATAACAATTTTAAAGAAAATAAATTTTGAATAAAAACAAAATTATAAAACAAGATCTTTTGAAAACCTTGAAAAATAAAATCAACCAAATCAAAATCTCTTTCAAAAAAATTCAATGAAACACTTTAAAGCCAAAGTCAAAATAAACCTACTTTAACAAAACACTTTTTAACCTGAAGATAAAAACTTTGAAGACTTTTTCAAAACCTAAGCTAAAATTTTGAGACATAAAGCTAAACAAATATAATCTTAAGAAAGTTGACCCTTTTTAAAATATAAATGACAACAACACCTCTTGAGAACTCAAAATTATATAAACTTTATAAATACGCATGAACAATTTAGTCTAAGCAAGACTAACATGTTTATAGGTACAATTTCATAAATGAACATGTTCATTATAGGAACATGTGATTCAAAAAACTTATCCCTTAAGCACTCAAGTCAAGGGCAGTTTCATGCATACATATTTCCTAGATAAAGCAAGTTCACATTGTTAAAACTTTTTACTTTACAAAATATTTTATAAGAACTTACTTTTTCATGTGTAAAAATCTTTTTCATCTGTGTAAAAATCTTGGAAAACTAAGCATGTGAAAAAGTCTTATTTATAAAAATTCTAAGCATGAAATGCTTGAAATAAATTTACTATTGACATATAAAGACTAACACAAAACATTAAACCAAACATTTAAAATCAAACCTAGGAGAGACATGTCAAATGGAGAACAGTTGGATATAAAATCAAAAATAAACTTGAAAGTTAGAAGAACCACGATTATCATACCAATTGACAAACTAGGAAAAAACCAACAAACTTAGAAGAACCCCACTTTTTCTCTATGACTAACAAACACGGAACCAAAATAAAGCATAAATTAAAAATTAAACCCCAAAATATACTTTCAATTCTACTAATTTAAATCATGTAAATCAAATCTTGGTAGATAAACTTTGAATCTCTATGCTAGCCAACTTAGAAACAAAAGCAATGATCACACACTCCCTAGAGTAGTCCAATCTAGAAGACTAGGATGGTTTACTAGGTAATCATAGCTAGTACTATGAACTAAGACCTATAAAATAAACAACCTTACCCCCTTTGACTATGTAGGTGCCCTAGTATGAAGTAATTCATGATTACTGACAAAGGCACCTCAAACTACTTAATAGAAAGAAGTTCTACATGCATCATCACCATGATAACAATGGGGACCTCTAACTTTCTGGTTGTTTAATAGTCCATGGATCCTAATGCACCCAAAATGATGGAAAGCCACAGGAATCTTATCAAGGGCGTTATTCCCAAAATTTAGGTCATTCTACCAATTTATCCTCTTTGATAGTTTAGGTTTATTTAAGGTTAGGGTATTACCTCCATTTAGAAATCCATCTAGCCTATCCTTCCTCTAGTCTAGGGTCAAATCCAAATATCAAAACCAAAATTTCAATTCAAACCTCAATCCACACCTTCAATTTCAAAACTCAAAATCTGAGCCTTCAATTTTAAAACTCAAATTCAATCCTTAAAATTAAAACTTCAGGTCCAAATCTTTTAAAAACCTTATGCTCTTCAAAGCCATCTTCAAAACTACAAAACTTCAAAACTTTCAAAATAATTAGGAGAGACATGTCAAATGGAGAACAGTTGGATATAAAATCAAAAATAAACTTGAAAGTTAGAAGAACCACGATTATCATACCAATTGACAAACTAGGAAAAAACCAACAAACTTAGAAGAACCCTACTTTTTCTCTATGACTAACAAACACGAAACCAAAATAAAGCATAAATTAAAAATTAAACCCCAAAATATACTTTCAATTCTACTAATTTAAATCATGTAAATCAAATCTTGGTAGATAAACTTTGAATCTCTATGCTAGCCAACTTAGAAACAAAAGCAATGATCACACACTCCCTAGAGTAGTCCAATCTAGAAGACTAGGATGGTTTACTAGGTAATCATAGCTAGTACTATGAACTAAGACCTATAAAATAAACAACCTTACCCCCTTTGACTATGTAGGTGCCCTAGTATGAAGTAATTCATGATTACTGACAAAGGCACCTCAAACTACTTAATAGAAAGAAGTTCTACATGCATCATCACCATGATAACAATGGGGACCTCTAACTTTCTGGTTGTTTAATAGTCCATGGATCCTAATGCACCCAAAATGATGGAAAGCCACAGGAATCTTATCAAGGGCGTTATTCCCAAAATTTAGGTCATTCTACCAATTTATCCTCTTTGATAGTTTAGGTTTATTTTAAGGTTAGGGTATTACCTCCATTTAGAAATCCATCTAGCCTATCCTTCCTCTAGTCTAGGGTCAAATCCAAATATCAAAACCAAATTTTCAATTCAAACCTCAATCCACACCTTCAATTTCAAAACTCAAAATCTGAGCCTTCAATTTTAAAACTCAAATTCAATCCTTAAAATTAAAACTTCAGGTCCAAATCTTTTAAAAACCTTATGCTCTTCAAAGCCATCTTCAAAACTACAAAACTTCAAAACTTTCAAAATAATCAAACATATTTCAAGAGATAATGATGGTTTCGATTCTTTCTGAAGATCCCTAGTAATGTTATATAGGCCTTTGGTTGAGTTTAATTTGACAGGGGTTAAAGGATTAAGGCAACAAAATAGCTAGCTTAGATAAAAAACTAGTTCAACCTGAAGTAGTAAATTTTGCATCAAAATTTGATTGAGGAAAAATGGGAGGTTCCTAAGCCTTAAAAATTCTTGGAGATATTAAAGTGATGAGTCTAGACATGTTCAAAAATTTTTAGTTGTTAATCATTTTGAATATTTTTTATGGATTTTTTAAAAGACTAGTTATAGTGAAATTCTAGCCTTATTGAAAGAGTAGTTCTTACGTTTTGGGCTATAAAAAGTTAATTTAGGTGAAAATAAATAGATAAAAAAAATTCATATTGCAGAGAAAAAATTAAATTTATCTAGATTTTTTCCTTAGTTTTTAAATTGTTAGAGGAACCCATTAGTCTCAAGAATAATTTTAAGTCTTATCAAAGATCAATAGCTCTAAGTTGTTTAGGGCTGGGATTTGTTTCGTTGACATTAATAAAAGACATACAATAATAACTAAAGAATAGAATATGCAAATAAGAACAAAAAACATGATAGTTTTATATGATATAAGATCTAATCACTGACTTAAGTGATTAGTAGAAGGGAACACCAAATCTCTTTCATGGTGTGAGGCTCACAACCTGGCCTATTCTTGCTCAAGATCTAATCAGGATACAATTCATTCTAGAAAAAAAACACATACATAAGTTTTTAGATTGAATTTAATTAAAATAAAGAAGGTTAGAAATGGGAGAGAAGGGGTGCGGGCCCACATATTTAGATGAGGACCTTTGATTATTCATATATAACCACCCAATACTACAACTCCAATCAATAGAATTTCGCCACTGCATGTAAAAATAATCTATTTAAAAAAATTTTATATAAATATTTAATTTTTTTTTAACTTTAAATCATTCATCTATGATAATTAAATATCCAATATCCAAAACTCCAAGGTTTTAAAATTCAAAATTTCAAAAAAATGCAATAAATACATAAGTTTTAAAATAACATTCATACCCTATAAAATAAAATTAATTTTTAAGTAAGGATTTTCCTTATACTCATGGTTATTGGATTTTTCTAATCAACCGCACTTTCCTTAGATTGTGTGCTTTTCATTGATCATTTCCTCATAAAATTGGCATCTTGTGAAATCAATTTCATAAATACTTGGCATCATAGTTCTTAAGCAACTAAGTGGATTTGGTTGGAAGTTTTTTTTTTTTTTGGAATGTTTGTAAATCCAATAAATTCAAGAATATTTCAAATCTTAATATGGTTAAAAGCTATGAATACTAAGCATTTTATTAGATTTAGGTTCAAGTTTTCATAAGAAGAGTAGTCCTCATCTTTGCTTTGAGGTTGGAGACTAATAGTTTCACAAGCATTGCTTCATTATTTTGTTACTTTCTTAGCCTTTTCAAAATCTTGTGCAACTAAAATGTAACCCTAAAATTTCTAAAAAAAACGTCAACTCAATAATTAAATCCTAAATTTCAAAATACTAAATCCTAATATACGATTGTTAGGAGTACTTATGCAATTCATAGTATTATGTTCTTCCTATTTATTTTATTTGGCAATTAAACAAAAGCTATTCTAAAATTTCAACCAGTCCCTTTTGAAGTCCTGAAAGAATATCCTTGTATTGAAACTTTGAAATACTAGAAATATTTATTACTTTTTCAATCAAGTGTTTTCTCAAGAAATGACTTTTTTTGGATATATATAACTATAAAAGCTTATATTTATAGGAAACTTATACCCTTTCCTGATCAAATTAAGTAGCAGACAAATCTTTTAAAATATTGGAACAACTTCCAAAATTTTATTCCTGTCACTATATCAGTTATAAAATAATATGTGTCCTTTTAGGTAAGATATTATTACATCTGATGCATTTGATTGCAAAATAAATTTTAACTAAATTATTTAATTTTTCTATAGTCAATATTCTTATAACATTAGCTAGCTAAATTTCTTGCTAACCATTACTACAACCTGCTTTATCACAACTTCTATCCAAGTTGGTCATCCAGGGTATCCATAAGCCAACTTGATGGGGTGTTTTGCAGTTTGTTCATTGTACATTAAACTTATGTGCTTGTTAGTTAATTTAGTTAACTGACCTTTAACTTAGAGGACATTGTACTGCAAGTAGTCACTACATTTATTTTATGTAAATATTTCTTGTATATCAATTTGTAGATAGAATTCCTAAGAAATAAAATAGAAAGCTTGTTTATCCCATTCCCTTTCTTCACCCTCATAGGGTCCTTCTTGTTTTTCTTTATACTACTGAGATATGATATATATAGGCTATTTCTTAGCTCGTGCTATTTTGTTGTATGATTGACTAGTGGCTTTAACAAGCATTTAATTAGTAGAAGTAATTTTAATGATTAACTTTGAGGAGCAATATTTTTTACTCTTTTTTTTTCTTGTACAACAAAACCTTATTAGAGCTTTTAGTTATATATATATATTTGATAGGCATTATTTTGTTGCCTCTTAAAAACTAATGTGCAGTATGTAAAATTTTATTAATGTAATGGAATGGATATATGTTATAGTTTATGAAGCTTGTGTTGTTAGTAGTTGATTTATGAATTATAGGACTTTAAATAGCATTATCCTTTTAATGGAAATGAGATCAAAGATATAACATCTTGAAGACAGAAAGATAAATTTCACATATTTTTAGTGACGATCTGTTGAAGTTTTGTTCTCTTATCATGTAAAATAAAACCTTAAGGCATTAGAAAACATCATTTTCTTTAAAACTTATTTTTTTTTGGCATTTATTCCTTTTTAGTACACTTGCATTTACAAATATCTTTCAAATTATTTTAAATATCATAGAGACTGTCTTAATATCTTAGGTCTTTTGACACACTTTTTTGTTGTTAGATATATTAGCAACAATGTTTTAAACTTGTCAAGGACAGTCTTTTATTTGCATTTTTATCATAAGATGTAAACAAAATTGCAATAAATCAATTTTATCTATGATGCATCCCAATATTTATGTGGATGCTATAAATAGGCGATTTAATCAAGTCTTTTTTTCATATTAGAGACCGTCAATCTATTAAAAAAAGCTCAACTACCAAAACAGTTCCAAATTGCCAAACGTGTAGACTTGAAATCCATGGCTAGTCCGACAGCAGTAAAGATTATCTAATAAAAGATCCTACTAAATGGGTTCATGCTTACACCAAACTTGATATGATTTACAGCCATCTTTAACAATCCTGATTCTTCTCTGTTCTGCAATTTGGAAAATGATCACAACAAAAAACAATTGAAATACAATAAAATAGTACATAAGACACACTGTATTATTTAGTAATCAGAACGGAAAACAGTATAATTACATCCCAAGAAGAAGAGTTGTCATATTGCAGCAGCCTTTCTTTCTTTATTTTTTCACACATGCAGTGTGAAGTAACAGAAATTCCAACCAAACAAACAAGTTTTTAATCAGTCTGATTGCAAACAGCTAACATATAGCCACACAATTGCCACTCCAAATGAACCAAGACAGAAAATTCAATCCAAGGCCACCACTTCAGTCAACAAACAATAGCAGTTTTATTGATGTCCGTGTTATTTATGTGTAACTCTAGTACATGTATCATAATTTATGCAACAAGACCTGAGTACCATGCTGAGGTTGAAGTGTTAAGACAGTGTATGGAGCATGGATATAGGATGGCGACAACTCAAACCTGAAACGCTGAAGTATCATGCTCAAGCACATCTTGGCTTCAGCCATTGCAAAGTTCTGACCCAGGCACATGCGAGGACCCCAACCAAATGAGAAAAAAGCCATCTGATTATTCTTTGCAGCCTTTGAGATGCCATCTGTAAATCTCTCTGGTTTGAACTCATGAACATCTTCTCCCCAAATGTCAGGATCATGGTGAATGAATATTAGAGGCAAAGAAAGCATCACGCCTTTAGGGTAAGTGATACCTCCGACCTCCATGCTCTTATTCGTCCTTCGGCTCAGAAGAACAACAGGGGGGTATAGTCTTAGAACCTCGTGCAGAATCATGTTCATCTGCACCAGTTAGAATGAAAGCAGAAAAAAAGTTTCAGCATTACATATATTATTATACTGTACTAGAAATGGACAAATGCTTTCATCAAATTTGATGATGTTCTATGATGTTGAGAGGAATATATCTCATTGGCACTTGCGTGTCATGTATTGGTATGAGCTTACTCACTGGAATTGATTTAAAATAAATATAATCAACAGAATTTGTAACCAAGTTCCGATGAATATGGGCATGTCAGTCATTTTGCGGGCTGGCAATTAGAAATAAGTTGTCATAATAAAAAATTTAAGGAATCAAGGAAGGATGTAGGCACAACATTTCTTTTTTGGTTGCAGAGACAATAAGAATGTGTAATTTCCTTCTTCCAAGACCTTAGAAATCTGAAATTGAATCTTTTTAGCTGCATTATATGATTCTTTGATTTTATTTACTTTGAATCGCTGGTGCAAAAAAGGATATAGAAAAATATGTTAAAGTGAGAAAGGGCAATAGCACGATTTAGTTTTCCAATTCCAAATATCTTATGAAAATATGTGAAAGGCAGAAAAGGTGGAAAAATCAATTGGACATTTTAGATTTTCAATTTTACGCATAATAGAAGTTTAATTACTATTTAAGTTAATTAGCCATAATATTCATTGATTATAATTTTTTCGATTGATTATTCAATACATTTGCTGGTAGTATTCCTCTTGATATTAATGAGCAAAATGCTTTATTGAAATAAATGGAGATAATGAGAAAATTGACAAAGAAGAAATGGATGGAGTTAATGAAAGAACAATTAAAAAGAAAAAGATGTTAGCTTCACTAGTATGGGGTCTTTTATCGATAATGCATCTAGGAGATGATGGTAATCACAAGTGTAAGTGAAAGCAATGCGGCTCAACTTATCAACATGATAGCAAATTTGGCACTAAATTTTTGAAACTTCACATACAAAATTATAAGAAAAATGATACTCATGATATTTGTTAACTTGTTCTACAAACTAGCTCCACTTCATCTTTATCTATGTCTGACACCAAATTTGATCAATAAGAATTCTGTGATTTATTTATAGATTATATTGTTATTCATGATTTACATTTCCAATGTATTGAATGTGTTCCTACATCATTATTACTTTATTTTCATAGAGATATACAATTTATCTCAAAAAATATTGCATGACATTACTATAAGATGTACATTAGCGAGAAAGGGCAAATTCAAGTTTGACTTCTGATTTGTGGATTCCAAAATACTGATGGATTTATTTGTCTGACTACACATTTTATTGATAATGCTTGACAACTACAAAAAAAATTATAAAAATTGAATTTATGGCACCACTTCATAATGACCTTACATTATTTGAAGTGTTGGAATCTTTTTTAACTAATTGGAGAACTAAAAGTAAGAATTTCTATATCACTTTAAACAATGCTTCAGCAAATAATGTCTTTGTTGACTTCTTAAGAAATCAATTGAATTTAGGAGGAAGACTGCTATGCAATTGAGAATTCTTCCATATGCAGTGTTGTGCAGATATTATAAACTTAATTCTTCAAGAAGGGATAAAGGAGACGGATGATTTTGTTTCTAATGTGCAAGAAAGAATTAAATAAATTAAAGATTCTCAAGCTAGAAAGAAAAAAAAAATTGATTATGCAGAACAAACTAACTTTGATGATAAAAGAGGACTGAGACAAAACATTCATACTAGATGAAACTCAATTTTGATCATACTTGATAATGCTATATATTATATATGTGAATTTTTGCATTTAGAGTTGAGTGACTTAAATTATAAAATTTGCCAATCAAATAGTTAGTGTGTGAAAATAGTTCATACATGTAATTTTTTTGGCACCTTTTTATGAGATTGCACATGTACTTTGGAATAAACTATGCAATATCAAATCTTTAATTTTCATGTATTTCTAGTACTTACGCCGCATTAAAGCATGAAAGTGTAAGTGATAAAAATTTTATTAGAAACAAGACAAAATTGCTTGTGCAATTTAAAAAATACTTGTTAGAATTTTGTTTCATAATATTGGCAATTGATTTTATTCTTTATCTAGGATATAGTTCAATTTTATTGGATGGTCCTAATATTGGCGTCAATTTTTTATGTAACGTGTGTAGGGTGTCCACATGACTGACTCGAGATGATTCATTGCTCACTCGTAGTATCCTGCAGCTCAAGACACCCTATTATAGGAACAACATGTTTGAGCATCGTGGTGCTCAAATATGTTGTTCCTATAATTGGGGCAGTCTTGAGCTACTCCAAGGGTTATAAAAGTGGTCATTTGGAGATTCCTTTCAATCGTGAGAGCCTTTACTTCCCTTCCCCTTCCGCCTCCGTTTCTTAAGCGTTTAGAGCATGTAAGAGCTTCTCTCCACACTCTTCTTTTTTAGATATCTGTTATTGGAGTGAGAACAATCCTATAGCAGGAGAAGTTAAAGAGGGATCTCTGGAGCACTTGACCCCACAAGGACTACATCAACCTTCGTGCATGTGAGATTCCTCCGAACCCTCTTATAACCCTTAGAATTTTGTTTTAGAGGATTATGACTAAGTTGTTATCAAAGGAAACTTTTAGGTAAGGAGTTCCACCTCTAATTTACTTGTTTCTCTGAGCGAACCAAGTGTGGCCCCTCTGATTTAGCCCTAGCGTTGTAGCGCTATCTTTGGGTGTTATGGATCCATCCCTATTTTCTTGACATGGTGTGAGGCACTACTTTCAAACGCATCGGCGTCATGCTCTTTTTAGGATAGTGTAACGTCATCATCTCTATGATGTTGTGACACTATTCTATCTTAGTTTGGCATATTTCCATGACATTGTTTTCATCACTGCATCATAACCAAAACTTATGCTTGTCCAACCCAGAGCCATGGTGTCATTTCTCGGTGTTAATGCCCTAGATTTGAGCCTTCTAGGCCGAAATTCCACAAGATATTCTTAGCTAATGAGCCCTAAGCCTTGGCCTCTTTGGCTTGGCATTGAGGTGATTTTTTCATAGTTTTGTAATGTTATGCTTGTTGCCTCAAGGTCACAATGTCACTCAAAAGCGCCGCAACATTGAGACTTACCCGAAAACTTCCTTCCTCGCGGACACATAGTATGTGCACCACCTTTGCTGCAGTGCAAGAACCGCTGGTTAACAAACCAATTAGTTGTATTCGACTCAATCAAATATTTATTCACTTCTAAACCATTATTGGTCGAGGTGAGCTTTGGGTCTTTACCCATGGACCGTTCGTACACCCGTTCATATAGGTGGCAACCCTCGTTCTGTCTTTGCGCTGCTAACTGTATTTTGTTATTCTGAACAAACGAGTCTCTAACTTTTATAAGTTGGAGACTTAAGGATTTATATGCTAAATCGTTGGTACACTTTTTCTTATGGGCGGCAGTTCTTATGTCCGACTAATCTACTGGATTTATAACAATCTCATTGTCACCGGATTGATCTTTATAAGTTCGTTTCATGTCTTTTATTTCACGTTTACCTTTTTGGACCACTCGATGAGGCGTGTAGGAAAGTAATAAAGCCCAAACACTGCTTAGGAGTAGGTGTCTATATATAGGATTGTAGAGTATTAACACGGTTCTTACATTGGTTAGAGGATAAAAAGGACTGCCACCTAGGCACCGTATTTTGGCGCTGTGGAGCTAGCCTTTTTGCCTTCGAATTTGAAGGGCTGCGTTGCAGTTGCGTCTTTGTAACATTGTCGTGTATTTATTTGCACTTGAATTTTCATAGACATGCATATTTAGAGTCATTTGATTTGACTTATGCATGTCGTTTCATATATATTGTGTTGTATGCTTGATATGTATTTATTACATGTGCTTTGACACTACCTTAATGGTGTAGGGTGCCAACTCCTGTTCCATTTGAGAATAGACGGTCAGTATGACATAATCATCTATATGACCTCGTGGTGCTACCATTCTGATTCAGGATAATATTTTGTATGCATTGTATGTCCCACTATATGTTTGTATTTGTTGCATTCATAATTTGCATGGTGCATTTATTACATCATGATGCATTGTCAACATCATTTATATTATAACAAAAATTATTGTGTCGTGCCTTTGGAACTTAGTTTCCCATGTACTTGGTTTGCATATTGTGAATTTCTATGCAATAGGTGTTCTTCTTTGTCCAAGAGAAACACCCTTTTTTCATTTATAGGTATAGGTTGCACGAATTACTTAAAGGCTAGGCTTCAGCTACCCATATATTGAACAACAGCTTTAATAGTAAAATGAGTATTACCCGCTAGTTTATCTAGTTAAACAATGTGAATTATCATATTATTATCAAATATTATAGAATCGTTCCAAGCATAGACCTAGGTTAATATTTGTCACTTTTCAGGATGAGTGTTAGCTCATTCAAATGTTCGGGATAGAGCTAGCTTGGTGACCACATCAAGATCCTACAAAAAAGTCCCCAACCTCTGCATCGCACAACCTTCAATTTGATGCATGTATAGGCAATATCATGTAGATGTTTATTTCGAACTAGGGTTAGGTTATAGCTAAGTTTTTTCTTTTATGTGCAGTTATTGTCTGATGTATTTGCTAAAAGTCTCATTTTGCTTGATGAATTGTGTGTTTATTGAGTTTGAGACTAGTGCACAAGCATATTAAGGCGTTCTTCTTATAGGAAGTCAGGTCCCAATAGGATGAGTTGACTAATGATCAAGCTAATGAATTTTTTTTGTAGGTGCTACTAAACTCTTCTCCCGTCGAACTTGCTTCATTTTGCATTGCATGAAATAGCCCGTGCTAACCTCTATTCTGTAGGTCGTGTCTTATTTCAGAATTTTCTTATGTACTTTTATAATCCCTTGGGAGAGTTTTTATTAGAAATAAGGTATAGTATGAGAACGCATTTCTATGATTTTTTACATTCTGAAACATGTAGAGAAAACTAGGAGTTGTAAAGACTTAAGATCAGGCATACATCCAAAGCCTGATCACTATTTTACTTTTCTAGAATTATTATCAATCAAGTGGCACTTAGCCTCTTATTATTTATTTAGTGTGTTTCTTTCATCGTTGAGTGTTACTTTTTCATCTGGTTTATCTGGAAACATTTTTGTGATTTGGCTCTTCAAGATAAACTATTTTATATAAATTTTAACTTTAAGAGATTTATTCTAATAAAATTTAGGATTAAAATTATGCAAGATTTTAAAATTAGCAAATTTATTTCATGCACTTTATTTCACTGCACGACCTTCGAGCCAGATTTGAAATGATTAAAAGTGCATGGATATATCTCCTTGCATATTAATATTCTCTTCATGCTTAAGATGTCTTAAATAATCATATATGTACTACATGTCTTGAGAGCAAGTGCTCTCAATTTCTCAACCCGACTGACCCAACTTATATTTTATACGATTAGGAGGCTATCTAATGTAGTATAAAATTTATTTAACGAGCAGCTTGGCTTCATAATCAGACCATCTATCCCTCCTTCGTTTTGTGTAGGTCTCCTATCCATACTCTTGGAAGGTAGAATCCCTGCTCTACCTTGTAATCCACCTAGTCATAAGAGCTTAGACGTTTTATTCTCTTATCTTTGGGTCTACTGAATATCTTTGGTTGATGCAACACGTGTTGCTGACAAAGAGATTCTTAGCTGATCTGGTTTGACTACATGTGCGAATTAGTAGATTTTGGGTCTTAATAGTCTAGAAAGATGAGTGCATGGAGCCACAACCAGACTATCTCTACTTATCTATGTTTTCTTTGACCTACCTGTTGATCTTCCCCTTTTGCCAACATTTATTTCCTTTGTTGAGTCTTAATAAGCATGTTCTGTAGACTCTCTCGGCCATGTGGTGACCACCGTCACGTTACAGTGATTCACCCTTTGCTTGATGGCCTAGTTTCACCTTTATGGTTGGAGGTTTTCCCTATGTGGATCACAAAAAAACTCGTTGGCTACCTATGTTTTAGGACTTATTAAACAAACACAACACCTTTTATTATGAGTTATCATCGGTAATCCCTAGGATGTAATTGACCACAAGGATATGTCATCATGGGAGGTCTCTTAATTGACTTCAAAGGTCTTTTAATTGGATCTTTCTTGTATATTTTGGCTAAGCATGGACTGATTTATTTTTGGACCATTCATTTCTGGTTTATGTTGCAAGAATTTTTTTATATGAATATCTTCTTTTCTACTCTTTTTATTTTTGTCTACTTTTAGCCTTTCATTTCTTCCTTTGGCTTTTCATAGCGAGGATGACCTAGAAAAGGGAATCTTAAAAGGAACGACGTTAAGCAGGCCTTTTGATCATAAAAAAGGGGCGCAGATAGTGGCAACTTCATTAAAGAAGCTTTTAAAATGGGGATGAAATTATTCTCACAATTTATACATTATTAAAACTCAAACTTAGATGTAATTCTTCTTTTAGAGTGAATATTCACTACAACAAATCATTACATCTTAATTTTTGTAGGGGATTATTTTCTAACACAACCATTTCATGTCATTTTTATATCTAACATATTGTTATTGTTTTAATCCATATTAAATTTATTTATATATAATATTTGATTATTTTGATGATGAATATATCATGCATATAAAGGCAAAGCTTGAAATTTATTTAGATGATCCTAGACATTGAACAAAGATAGAGTTGGATATTTTGCATTATTGGAGGGGTAATCAATATAGTTGAGGTCGCTTCAATGGTATGTGATATCTTATGCATTACAATTTTGACTATTTACTCCAAAAGTGCATTTAGTAATAGTGAAGATTTCAAGATTAATCTCAAAGTTCATTATAGCATGAAATTGTTAAGACATTAGTGTGTATGAAAGATTGGTTATATGGAGAACAAGGTAGTAACACTTTTTAAGTTTGTTTTTACTATTAAGCAAATCAATGTTCATATGAAGCATTAATGTAACTATATTCAACTTTGTTTTAATAAATATGATCAGATAGTGAAATGATTTTCTTTTAAGTTTATAATCTTAATCATATTGTATTAAAACTTACCATTTGACATTTATTTTAATTGTCTTTTATAACTTGATGACTTAATTTATGCTTACACTTGAGGTTTATTCATTTTATCAGTGTCCATTTAAGTATCTCAATATTCCATATTCAAATTCTTTCCTTTCAAATAATTAAGTGTGTTTTATGTGTGTAACACCAGTCTTCTGATTGATTTTGAGAATTATTGCATGATTAGTAGCTTTACTAATACAAAAATGTACACAAAATCATACAAAGTATAATGCTAGGTAAATTTTGCTCAACAAGTGCAAAAAGCAATATTTTTAGCTTTTTTACTATTATCTATAGCATTAGAAGGGCTTTTTTAAGTATAATAAAGGGCTGGGAGAAATAGTAAGGTATTCATATTATTAACTTTTAACCTACTTCTATGAGTAAGTTTGCAAATTTACTGATTTTGGTATTCAAACTATTCTTCATGAGTTTCCAAATTTTTTAAAATAAGTTTATTTTTATTCTTTTTGAGTCAATTTAGCCTCTTAATATGGGTAATGTTGAACAATATATTTTTTAATGAATCATATTAGAGGCCTGTTGACCTCAATTTTCGTGAGGTCTAGTATTTCTCGTAGGAGTTAGGATCTAGCCTTAGGGGTCTTCCTGCGACTATCTTAGAACCTTAGAAGTGGTGCCCGCCTTGTTTTAGTTCGACCTATTTCCGTCCTCTTTTGGAGTTTCGCGTGTGCGGTATCAACTTCTAACACTTAGAAGGATGAAACCGACATGAGGAAACCCAAAATGGATTCCTATAGGACCTTTCCGAGCCTTAGGGTGGCCTTCTGCACAATTCGCACTCCTGCGCGCACCAGCTTCGCAATTCGGAGAGTCGACGCCGTCCGAGCGACCACGGATGACGAAACGGACTGCGCCAACGCGTCCGGAACGTCGATTTTGCCCGGGGGGGACACCCATTTTGTCGCGTCGTCGCGCGCGAATAAATCGTTTAATTAATATCCATATATATATATATATTTATTTAATATATATATTTATATATATATTAGTTAACGTTTTTTTTCTTTCCTCTTTAATCCCTAGCCGTCTCCCCTGCGCTCGAGCTCTGTCTCCCGCAGCTCTCCCGTTCGCGCGTCTAGCCCTTTCCCTTTCTCGGTCTCGAGCCGTGCGAGCTCTTCCTCCTCCACGCGAGGGAAGCGTTGACCTCGTCCGTCCTTCCCTGTTCTTCTTCTGCCCGCGGCTTTCCTTCCCGATGACGCGCCAGTCCCTCGAGCCGTGGGTTTTCTTCTCTCGGCAAC
>NW_018165222.1:235241-235763 GCF_001263595.1 Phalaenopsis equestris
GTTTGATTTGATACTATAACTGGACACCCTAGAAAACTTAAACTCGTCACGTCGAGGAGCTTGGAGCTAGCGCAGTGGGCAGCACGGCCATCTTCAACAGCAGAACATGTCTTCCCCAGCAAAAACCATTCCTTTTCCTAGAAATTAAACAACAATCCATAGGTTTTCGAGGTTGTTTGTCTAGCGCAACATAAATCCTCCTCCTTTTCTTTAGACATTCGTATAGCTCTGCTGTACGATTTAAGCCCTAACTCGTTCTAGGTTCCGAGGTTGTCGTCCGATACGACGTAAACCCTCATATCTTCTAGGCAATTTGTGTGACCCTGTCACGCAAATATAAGCCCTAATTAAATAAAATTGGCAGAGATAAACACTTTAATATTTTCTTCCTAAAATTGGAGCCAAACCATAGGATAGACTGGGAACCTACTGAGGTTCGCCTCAGGATCTGTGACTTCCCCTAGTTTATCTTCATTTGGATTCCTTAACAATGTTCCAGATTTGAGCTTTTCCCCTTTCACA
>NW_018165222.1:235952-304648 GCF_001263595.1 Phalaenopsis equestris
TATATATATATACGTAAATTAAAAAGTCCTTCCGAAGCGGGCGACGGGATTTCGATTCCGGCGACCGACAGCTTCTTACGGGCGACCCCCAAACCTTAACTTTTTCCCCTTTTAAGCGCCGACAAGGCCCAAGCGACGTTTGCTTGTGGATTTATTTATTTATTATTGAGGACAATTATGAAGCGTCCCTTCTTAAAGAGCAGTTTTATTGGTTGAAGGTTTCTCAGATACCAGACCATGTCCATGTCCCTAACAAAATTCATATCCATAACCCTTTCAATTTGGCCTCTCAATTTTGTGATAAATAAATATATAGTTCTTAATTATTACTACTCTTTTACACTCTGCTGATATCAAAATTTTACTAATGGATTATATTAATCGTTAAGCCTCAGGTGCCTTTCACTTTTTGCCAACTAATTGCCTTTATCTCATTTTAAGTCTCTAACTAATTTGGACATAGACAACATTTACTCCATGGATCTTTGCATCAACCTCGCCTCTATGATAGCTTTAATGATTGAAATTTTTATAGAATGAGATTCCGAGTCCTATGTTTTTTTTCTATAAAATTTATCAATCTATTGTATTTTTTTTAATTTTTCACCTTAATATTTGTACTCTTTTGGATAAAAGTAAATTGGTTATCGTAGCACAGTGTTTGAAAGAAGATTTAATTATGCCATTCATGTTCTCTCTGTAATTGATTCCTTTTTTTTTTAACTTATGTCGTATATATGTAGAATTAGTCGAATATGCTATTTTTGTAATTTTTATGAATGCATTCTTCGTCGATTCATGTGATGATTGATAATGATATGGAAGATAGCTGGTATGGACTACTGAGCTTAATCAAATGTAAAATCCATAACACCACAACACCTTGATAAAAAAAATAAAAAACACCACAAATAAAATTCATGACTACCACAGTAAGCATAATTTCAAGAATATTCCATAGCAATAGAAAGCTTATTCACAATCTTTTAGTGCAAAATAGAGAGTACTATAAATTAGGTATTTTTAATTTTAATGCTTGATGTGATTTTCTATCTTAATTATTCAAAGAATGCAAGTTAATTTTTCATTTTGACATTGCTTGCTTGGTATTCTTTTTTGTTGCTTAGACATGCGAAATTGAGTGAAAATATCTTCCCTTTACTTGAATGAAAATAAATCGAGTTCTAACTTCTTCTAGGAAATAGTTCATATCTGGACTCCTTTTTATTCTATCGGGTAGGGTCAATGAGTTGAATTCGATTAAAACGGGTTGTTGTCGAGCCGGCGGCTCGACCATTTTGAATTGTTTAATAAATAGGTCATTTTGGTTTGGGTATTTAAGTTGAAGCAATTTTGAATCAAACTCAAACACGATCTGACAACCCAAACTAACAGCCTATAGGATAAGCTAGGAAGCATCTGACTAGATAAATTTTAAGGGCTAATGATATATAAAATTGACAAGTCATGATGTATTAAAAAAAAATGGACTCACTAGGATACAACATTAGTTCATAAAACAGGTTCATACTAGAGTAAAATGAAATGCATTAAAGTTAATAAATATTAACAGAACATTATTGAAATCGATTGTCCTACTTTGTTATGCTCTTACTAGTTATAGGGACCAAAACACAATTTACTCATTAATGATGAATAAAGTTTTTAATCTAACTAAAAGAGACAACCTTGTAAAAACCAAACTACCTCATCCAATCTGGTTAGTTTCAGCAGTACTTTAGTAATTTTTTGATAATTTAAAACAGATGCATAAGTTTAAAAATGAATAATTTCCAAGATTAATTATTCTTCTGCTTAAAATTGCTTTACAACAAATAAGATTGAACTTAACTATTTCCCTTATATGTCATTATTTATTAAAAGCTAGATAAAGATGAAACATTTATGGGTCTCGTGACCATCTACTAAATTTTTTTTTATTTTTGATGAAGAGCTCATACTATTATGTTTAATAAATATGATTAATCCATCTAATAACAAATAAATCAACACTTGAATAGTCTTGCATGTTTTGATCTAGTCTCTTATTCATAAATTTTAAAGCAAATAAAAAAAGAAATTTTAAATGCTAAACTAAAATACACTACCACATTTCAACATGAAGCTCAATGCAGTTACAAAAATTTATAGCACAAGAAAATACCAGATAAACAAAGAAAGTTAGATGGCACTTACAATCTTCATTTGACTTAAACCATCGAAGTCTGGTGCATTTTCACCAAATATTTGCATGATCTCTTCTCGTGCTCTTTCCTGCCAACTTGGATATACACTCAACAAAACTGCTGTCCAATTAAGCAAAATACTTGTTGTCTCTTGCCCAGCAAAATAAAATAGTTTACATTCTTCAATAATATCTTCAACCGACAGTCCACCTATTTCAAATTTTCCATGCTCTTCAGACTCTTTCAAATTAGACTCAATCATTAGGCCTAATAGATCGGCGCTATTTTTCTCTCCATATTTGATAGCCTTCTCTCTTTTTTCAATCATACTTCTCAGAAGGGATCGAACCTCTTTATCAAGGTGTTTTCTTCGTCTGTTCATTGAAGTAGGTAAAAATCTACAAGAAGATAATCAATTATATGTAAGCTCCATAGCATATACATAATGGTCAAAGCATTATGCTTATTAATTCAAAGAAATAACAAAAAAAGGTTTCTACAAGCTGTAATGGTGTATAATGAATTTGCATTTACTTGCAATGACACAACGTTTGACTAGAGTAAAAAAAATTATCCTATAATTACAAATGGAGAAGAAAGCTAGTAATTTTATTATTACAAAACAAAATAAAGTTGTATAGAGATTGAAAATTCACTCACATAAACTATCAGGACTCAACAAAAATAAGAAGAATTAATCACTCTATTTAGACAAAGCACTAGAAAATTAAATGAACAAAAACTATCCAAGATCCAAATACATGTGTTTATATAGCTTAAATCATCATTTAAAGTGGATGAGGAAGCAGAATTAATGCTTGGAGTTAAGTTACTAGCCATTGGAAACACAAAATTTATCTTTTGGAGCCTCTCTCCTTCTTTCGACTAAAAATTTATTCCAATGTCTCATCACTAATCTTATTCTCCTTGACCTTGTGATTAGTGCCATTAGAACGGCTCTCCATGCTTTGAAAACACCTTCACGAATTGACCTTTATAATATGTGTCAGGCATATGCATCCACAACCTCATTATAATTCCTATTCAATTCCTGAGAAGTCATTCTTACTGGCTTTTGAAATTTCTTCATGTAGTCTTCTATCTCCTTCACTTTAACACTACCTTTTATAGGTCTGAAGTTGATACATAATCTATGGTGCGTAGGCTTCTTCCATAGATAACTCTAAAGGAAATCTAACGCAGAAGTGATGGAAACTAAAGTGAATGGTTAAAAGGAGTAATTTTACTTGATGTATAAGGAAAATAGGAGGAGCTGAGAATCATTAATTGTTTGTAGGACTTTAAAATGATGAAAATCCCAAGGGTGAATGAGATCTTTCTAACAAGGGATACTGAGAATTGGGTTGATTTTCATGTGATTGATTTTGTGTGGAGCTTAAGAGGGAGTTATGGAAAGAGAAACAGTGGGTGCAAATATTTCATCAATGGCTTATTATGTAAGAAAAATGACGCCTTGAATATGTCAAATTGGTGGGATGGAGACAATTTTTGACCAAATTTCAAAATATGATGCCTCTGATCAAAATTTCATTGCTATATATAGAATTTTAGAAACATAAACCTTAAGGAGAATGGAAACACATGGGAATACAAAGGGTCACTGTGGAACATGAAAAGAAACATAAATGAATGTTAACGCCTAGCCAAATAATACTGTGAAATATGGAATATAAAGCAATATTTCTCCATCTTTTATCTCCCACTAAGGAGAGAATTAAGAGTTCACATGGACCAGCAATACAGCATCAAGTACACTCTAAAGCTTCATGTAGAAGCTATTTATATAATTCCCACCTCTATAGGTACACATGTTTTCCTCTAAATGATCCAAATGCTCTAATTGTGGTTGACTCATGCAATAATGCATGATAGCATTTTTTTTTAAATTTTTGTAAGTTTGTATAATATGTACACAACTATTCACATTTTCCTCACATTTACATCATTAACACAAGTACATCATTGAATTTCTTTCAGTTTGTTTGTTATGTTTGATTTTTAAATCATGTTTTCCATCTATGAAATATTAAAAGTATTAATTTCATGATGTTTACACATCTCCTCGTGATAGATAATATGTTTTGTCATAAACCTCTTCCTTTTAAAACACTGGCAACAAAAAGATATAGCATAAGGTTATTCCAATTGTATCCTGAGAAACCAAAATTATTGGAAAGAAAAATGAGTTTATAAAAAGCCATTAGATTTAGGATCTTTTGTGAGAGACAATACAAGGAACAGTAAAATAATGCAAAATAGTTCAAGCAACACAACAAAATGCCATGATTTATATGGTAGGATTAAACAAGCATACGTGTACAACCACATAGAGCGATGATGGTTTCAATGGTTTCAAATAATACAAAGTCAACTATATGGTACGGAAATTTTTCTTGCAATATTAAGTCTCCACTCGACCTTGTTTTTATTCTGTTTATAGCAAAGGGTTTATAATATATCTATACACAACTAATATTATATGTAATCATATTAATATATTAACCTTACCCTTTCTTCTCTATGAGCCCTCAATAACATGCTATAAGGGACAACTATTTTGCAAGCTACATGGCCGCCTATACACATGAAGGCACCAAACACCCTCCATTGCTGCTAAGAGCACCGACCTTCAAGCCTGCTCACTAGCTTCTTCAATAATTATTCTTATTTTCAATGATCTGAGGCTTTACCAACAACAACTCCAAACCTCTGGTCTGCTTGATATCAACATCAATGGAAACAAGAGGTCTTATAGAAGCTTAGATGTTATCAGAGCAACTGTTGTTAGCCTCTATAGAAAGAAAGCGCCCGGTAAAACAGTGCGAGCTGGGACTATAGGAGGTTCCTACCATTTCAAGAAATTGATTATAGAATGGCTCTTATGACCAAAAAACAATATTAGAAGTTCTCAAATTACTTCAAGGACCTGCGAGCAATGAGTTTGCTCTTTTGATGAAGCATAGATTCTTAGGATGCAAAGGTATTTATGGATTTAGTAAGTGGTTTGTTCACCATATAATCAAGGATTGATAGATAAACCATTTTATTTGCCCAGAAAAAAATGAACCAAGTTTTTTAGAATCTCGATCAAACTTGAAAAAACTACATATAAGCTGTTTCCAAACTCAAATCTAAAGAAGAAACTGATCTTGACCTCCACAAACCTAGAAAATGGTACATAATATAGTACTTCAAATTTTCTACGTAAATATCTCTATCAATTTGCAATAAACAATTCGAAAAATTTACATACATAGCACACAATTCTTATGTATTTACGTATCTTACACCAAAACTTCATATTATCATAAGGTGTCCCGAAAAAATTTTCACCTGCTTAAGCTTGTAGTGTTTTAAAAGGAACGATAATTAAGTCTTAATCACTTGTAATAAAATAAAAACAACCAGAAATAAACCATAACTGTTTTTAGCAGAATAACAAGAGCCTACTGATCATACCTGAAACCTGGAATATATACAGTTCGAGAAGCCTGAATAAGAAGTTCGGCTTGCTCTGTCTGAATTTGAAATATTCGTCTACCTTCTTCATAGCTACTACCAAACGCTGTCCTTGAGATGACATCGCCAGTTAAATTTTGAAATTCAGGCCAGACATCCAGTTCAAATGTTTCACTGGAGCCAACTATGTTCTCCCATCGTTTAATTAATTCGCTACAACAATTGAAGAATGCTGGTTGCATAAGCTGGAAACCACAAAATTTTATTTCATGGATAAAAACTGATGAAAATTATATTACTACTTTTAGTGGATGTCAATGGCTCAAAAAGTAGGAATGATTATAGTATAGAAGTTATTCAAAACAATGGAAACTTACCTTCAGCTTCTCAACATGAAATGCAGGATTGATAATCCTCCTGCATTTGGCCCATTTTTCCACATCATAACTTGCATGTCCAGTTACCAACACCTTCCATATTGGGTTAATCTTTGGTTTCAAAAAGTGGCCAGATTTGGTAGTTAGAATTTCACGGACCAGATTAGGATCCATGATGGTTACTCTAGGCACAGGGCCACCCCACGTAAAGCAAAATTTGCCTATTTTGCATATCAATATGATTCAGTGCTTAGTTCAAGTAGAAGAATAACTTCAACAGTTTATCTAGAAAAACTATCAGTGAGCAATGAAAGATAGAAGCAATTCTAATAGACTGGAGTATAAGCCTGCTGGACAATGAAAAAAACATGAATACCTTCTAGCATTTTGAAATGCTATCATCATAATATACTTTACCAAAATGATATCTTTTATCATAGGAGAAGTTAGCAGAAGTGGCCTTACTGGTTTTCGATGCATGTCCAATAAAATTTGATTTAAAAGTGAATTATTAATAAATTACACATCAAATTATTCACAATTATAATGGATGAGTCTCAAGGTCATTTAGTTTAAAAATAATAAGCAGTTGGAATTATTTTGGTTGATAAAAGAGATTGTGCTTTTGAGTAATTTTCCTAGATAATAAAATTTGTCCCCGAGTAAAAAAAATGAAAAAAAGAAAATCTGGCTTCATACCTGCTCTCTCATAAAATCATTTACATGACACTTCACTGAACATGTTTTTGCTCAAGCTCAAATCTGTTTCTTTACTTATATGTTCATCCTCTGATTTTAGCTTTAATGTTTTTCTAAACCATAGATATCAAAGTAAAGAAAGATATAACTTTAAAAGAAGCACCATCACACCACCAAAAAAAATTATGAAAATAATAGCGTGGAATAGGTATCTAAATGTATATATGAAAATGTGTTCGCACGAATCTTAAAGTAGTTGGGTGACCTAGGAAGGAAGTACGACCAATCAGACATAACAATAGACATCGTTTCAGATGACCAGCGACGTAAAAAAACACCTTACGATAGAAGATGACTAAAGAATGTCACTCAGGATGGTTATCAATATTCAGAACGATTGATTGCGGGCACTCCTTCGGACGATAAATCGATTGAATCTAGGCCTCGACGACCATTATGATTATGACGCTATTATGTACTTTGTAACATTGGGACCTAGACATATAAATAAGAGTTCATATTATGAATAAAGAATATATTTTACTTATCTACTATGGCTTCTTCACGAAAAATTATTACATACGGACGGACACGAACACTGCATGCATTTCTGCATGCGGTGTTCGATCCTGACCTTAGATCAGACGATCTACGGTCAGGATGTATTTCGGTGGGCCCTACCTCATAATTTTTTTTAAAAAAAAACTAAAATATATCGGGCAACGCTTGCAGAGAGGCATGCGGGGGCCGGAGAGGCGTGCGTTCTCCTTGAGGTCGCCTGAAGGAAAACGGTAGCGAGTTCCGAGAAGACCCTGAGCCCGGAGAGCGCGCTCAAGCTGGCGGGGGCGCCACCATAGCCATGTGGCTAACCACAGAGCCCATAGCATCAAGCCTGCAGTTGCCGCCGTCGCAACAGCTAACCACGGCGCTTTCGCCGGCGTCAAGACACCAAACATATCTCCGGTCACCATTGATTTCCGCCTCTTTCCAGTCAAGGCCTTCTTACCTGGCGATTCAACAGCGAGCAAGGATCTTATTAATGACAAATGGCGGGAGGAGTAGCAAAAAGGACAAGGTAGCAAGTACGAGTACCCTGCAGCGGTGATGTAAAGCATCTAAATTATAAATAAAATAAAGAATTTTAAAATGTTGATTTTGAGCACTCAATTTTCCCGATTAAAGAGATTGTTCATCTTCACTCTCTTTTGAAGTAGGACATGAACGAAAAAGAAATTAAAGGTGCCTTTGTGGCAGTTTATGCGCAGTTTATCCTGAAATGCGGTGCGTTTAGTGTAAAAATGGAACCGAGTTTTCATATAAGCCATCAAAACGCGTGATCGGAACGGTACCGCAGCTTTTTCAAAAACGCCTTAGCACTTATAAACTGTCCTAAACGGGCCCTAAAAATTTTACAATAAATAATTTCTAGTCCATCTGCATACATTTCATATAATTCATATATATCTATATTTGTAATGTCCAAATTTTAATATTTATTTATATCATATTTTCTTAAAATCAAATTAAAACAAATCAGTTTAAATTTGTGATATTTTTATGTGATTTTAAAAAATTGAATGTTATATAGTTAAATATTAAAATTTAAATGTTTGATAATCAAAATACAAGAATTTGTTAGAGAACAAAAAATAAAAAAATAAAAAAAATACAATACTTTGTGGGATGTTTGTATATCCCCCAAAGATTATTAAAAAAAATTATTTCTCCAAATTAAATCAGTTTAAATTTGTGATATTTTTATGTGATTTTAAAAAAATTGAATGTTATATAGTTAAATATTAAAATTTAAATGTTTGATAATCAAAATACAAGAATTTGTTAGAGAACAAAAAATAAAAAAATAAAAAAAATACAATACTTTGTGGGATGTTTGTATATCCCCCAAAGATTATTAAAAAAAATTATTTCTCCCCTAAGTGAAAAATAATAAAAAAAATTTCTTAAATATAATTCTTAAAGTGTCAAAACTAATTTTGTTTTAATAAGAAATTCTCACTTTTTGTCATTATATAATGATAAAAATATTTTAGATTAATAATGGTACAATATATATATATATATGATGAGTATTATTTTGAGTTAAAATGGGCTGAACACAAACAAACAAATCTTTATTTGTGTTCTGCTCGTTAACTTAGCGAACGAGCCGAACACAAGCTTTTTATTGAGTTGTACATGAGATATTTGCGAACAAAGAACCGTTTTGATGTAATTATATATAATCTATCTCTTTCAATGAGAAAAGTTATAAGATTTCTTTTGATGATATGAGTTAGAAATATAAAGCGTTGAAGTATAATCAAATATGTACTATATGATGTACGTAAGTGTATTCCAAAGGGGAAAATAAAAATAAGAGCAAGGAGACACCTGCCTTGCGACGTCTCAGGTGACTTATTAGCTTGAGAATAACTTACCATGTCGTATTTATGATGGACTCGCTAAGTAGGTTAATGGAGAACTTGACCTGTTGAGTTCCATGGACGTACCCAATAGACTGGGTGGACTCATACACCAAATAAGAAGAGGAATATTCACTGAGCTAAAAAGAAAAAAATTGTTTAAAACATCACTAGGCTCATCAGATTGGTCCAATCTATTCTAAGTAGCCATCTTCACCTAACAAAGTAACTCAACCCATACTCTTAGAAGACATAATAAATCCCCTACATATGGTCGACCATTAGTCTGAGTCCATGTTTGCACTTCGGTTAAATGTTTCTACTTTATGTGATTATGAAATTATTACATTTAGCTCTCATTTTGTTTCAATTTATGTAACACTGAGTCTATAGACCATTAATTATAAATATATATTTTTTTAAGAATTCCAAGAAATTAACCTCTTCAAACTTTTCTGTCATTTAATGAAATGTTTTCATCTAATTTTCTATACTCTTGTGCTTCTAAATAGATCTTTCATTATTTACCCACTTATCTTTCCCCACACTTCTCATTTCCTCGTAAGATTCTAGCATAATTGAAAATTATATCATAATTTAATAGTACAAATGGATGGGTCAAATGCATGCTTAATCTCAAATATATGGTATGAATATGCATTTATAATGTTATGGAGGACATGCGTAAGATATAGAAATAAGGAATAAATAATTATAAGGTTATGATGAAAGCAACATAAGTAATTTTTATAAAGAAGTCTTCTATTCTATAATAAACTTGTTGATTTCATGTTTGATAAACACTTTATTGGCTCAAGGTCACTTATTACTTAAAATCTCTATGCAAGCAAGTATGAGTATGAGAGCAAGTGTAGGTTGTCGGCTTTATTTTTCGACATAGGTCCTTATAAAACCATACAAATTTGAATATCAATATTGAAGCTAATATGCTTTCTCCATAGATAGAAATATCACTTTACAATGACTTTGATTACTTAATTTAAGAAATATTGGATATTTGTAAGGTCTAAGATTAAAAACAACAAATCTTTTCCCTATCTAATCTGAAGACTAGATAGGTTTTAGTGTTCACTTAGGAAAACTTTTAATTTTGATTGAGATTTTAAGTTTAAGAAATTTTTTAAGTTTAGTGTCATGATTGATTATTGGAAGTTCAAATGGGAATGCTCAAAAGTGGAACAATTATTTATAAAAATCAAAGTATGAAGAGTAGAAGATGTCAAAAATACTGAAAAAGACTCAATGACATCTCAAATATCCTATTGTTCGACTTTAATGATTTTGGAAGAGATTTATTTGATGATTCATCTCAACATTTTATTAAATGTTGAGACTTATATCACATGATATGTGGTTGATAGAAAGCCTGAGAGGTGAGGTTTTATATTGTAATTAGACGAACAATCTCAGAATTCTAAGACTAAAGGTTAAGTTCGTCGAAATAAGTGATGCTTTAGAAACTTAATCTTAATGACAAAAGAACACAACAAATAAAATGTAATTAGGGTTGTCATCTAAACTGCCTAGACATAGTTAAAATCACGCATACTCGATCTCAATGAATGCAAGATAAGATAAACTGTTGTTTATTAAGAAAAATCAGAACTTACAAGGCGATTATAAATCAAACTACCTAAATATGACTAGTATGCATAATATCATAAAGCAAATGCGAGTATATTTTTATAATTTAAAATTGTAAAGCTCACCAAACTCAAGTGTTTATTTATTTTTGTTAAATTCTAGTGTCAAATGAACATAGCAAGCCATGTAATATATCATACAAGTCCTTGATGATGAATGTTTAGAAGATTTATTCATAAGGCTAATTAATGTGTTAAGGCAAATTTGTTTTATAAGGTAGTGGTTTTCACATGACAAACTACCCCTATTAGTCCAATGAGTGAAGGCCTAAAAGATAAGGGATAGATATAATATTATATATAGCAATATGGTTCGAACATAATTGAAAAATAGAATATCTTTTGATTGTGCCACTTTATTATTTTATTTTTATAAATTCTTGCATTTTTATAAGATTCTTGTCTAATTTTATCTAGTTCATTTAACTATAGTAATCTTTTCTCTCCAGCTTTCTTCATATTATAGTTGAACTCCTTAACAGTCTAATAAGCTCTATGTACTAATTCCGCTTGTAAGTGATAAGTTTTGCCAAATACGAGCCTATATAAAACATTCATATATGTGTTTTATAAGCAGTCCTATAAGCCCATAATGCATCATCTAATCTTAAAGACCAATCCTTTCTATTAGGATTGACAGTTGTTTCTAAAATTCTTTTGATTTCTCTATTAGATACTTCTGCTAAACTTCTCATTTAAGGATGATTTTTTGTGACAATATTATGTTTAATGCCATACTTTGTAACTAATGTCTCAAATTTTATATTCCTAAAGTGGCTCCCCCACCACTAATGATTACTCTAGGCATACCAAATCTGCTAAATGTATTCTTCTTTAAAAAATTTGCTACACTTTCAGCATCACAATTTGGAAGAGTCATTGCATCAATTCATTTTGAGACATACTCCATAGCTATCAAAATATTTAAATTCCCTAATGAAGGTACAAAGGAACCCATAAAGAATAAACCCCAAACCTCCAAAATTTCAATCTCTAAAGTAAAATTAAGAGGCATTTCATCGCACTTAGAAATATTGCGTACTCTCTAGCATCTATCACAAGTTTTAATACATTCATTCACATCTCTAAATAAAGTAGACCAACAAAATCCAGATTGCAAGATCTTAAAAGCAATTATATTAACTCCAAAATGTCTCACAAATTCAGAATCATGATATTTCTTAATAAATTTAAAGGTTTTCTTCTATGGGTACACATTTCCTAATTACTTGATCCTTATATTTTCTATAAAGATATAAGTCATCCCAGAAGTAATATCTGGCATCATGGATGAATTTCTTCTATTGACGGTGTATCAGACCATTGCTGACCTCACTTTTATTGAGGCCCGGTCTTTCTTCCGTAGAAGCCTATGATATAGTCATAGAACTTTTCTGTTGACTATCCTATAAGACTAGTAGAGAAACCCTACCCAGTAGAAATTCTTAACACCTCTTTACTCTTCTTGGAGTTCCACATGTTTAGTTTTAACCTATAGCACTTAGAAGGTTAAAAACAACATGGGGGAGCTCAAGAGGATTCCCCACATGATTGTCAGACCTTAGGGTTAGCCTTGGGTGGCTTGGTTTTGGGCTTGGTCAGACCTACACACACACACACACACACACAAATGCTCAAACCCCTCATACACATTCCCCAAAACCCTAAAACCAGTCACATTTTACCTTTCCCCACTCTTTTGGAAACTCATGTGGGTGGTCCCCAAGCTCTTAGCCTTTTGCTACCTGGCCAAAACCAACACATGGAGGATCTAAAGTGAGCTTCCCCTTAGTATCATGGCCACAAAAGGGTAATCTCATTGTTAGCATATCTAATAATCTCCGATTCCACTTAAACACCAATCTTTGCCTTCTACCCATAATTTTTTCAAAAATTACCAAAATGTCCCTGAACCCTATTTTTTCCAAAATTGCCCAAATTGCCAATTCTCACCAAAAAATATATTGGACCATCCCAAATCATTCAGATTGCCCAAAGTACCCAAAACTTTCCAAAATTCTCAAAATACCCTAACACCAACCAAAATTTCCAAAGTGCCCCCCATGTCCCAAAATTTTCCAAAATCTCCAAAATCATTCAAAACTTCTCCCAAATCAATCCTAAACACCCAATGATCTCAATTGCACCTAAATCCACCAAAATTGGACAAAATTTCTAAATTGCCCCCAAATGCCTAAAATCCTCAAATCACTCCCAATTTCCACCAAATTCACATCAAATCCTCCCAATATCAAATCTAAATTCAATTTCATCATTTTTATATCCCATTTAAACCATTTTTAAACTTAATTGAACCCAATTTCAAACCCAAATCCCAAGCCCAAATCAAATACCCCAAAATTGACACAACTTCAAATTCCATTAAATTAAACCATGTAACAGATTCAATTCCACCAAATTCACTTCCTAAACTTTTGATGGCATTCTCCTAGGCCAAATTGAGCCTTCAATTGGTTTGGATCCAAGATCAAGTTAAGACCAAATCCATTATTTTAGCCCAAACCCTAATTTTGAGCCCAAAACCAATTTAACTTAAACCATTGGAATTAACCCAAGCTTAATCACTTTTGCTATCTCTAAGACCTCCTACGATGCTAATCACCTCACTTAAGACCTAACATGGTGGCATGGCCTAAGGGTCCATCAAAATGGGGAACACATTCTCCTAATTTGGCTAAACTCTCTAACCCATGCAATCGTCTATCAAACCTCAAGCTTACACAATTAAAATTTCTCTGAACTTCCCTGAATTAGCTACTCACCTCCCCTGGTCTGGCTGGCAGCTTACTTATATAAAACCCCAAAATTGAGAGATGCCACCATGGTTTAAACCTTTGAATTTGACCATCTCTTGTGGCATTTCCTCATTGGTTAAGTGCACTGAATTCCCCTCCACCTAAGCTCATTGGCACCGACCAATGAGAGCTTGAGGCCTCCCTATTAGCCTCAGCTATAAATCACCCCCCTCACGACCAAGCATAGAGAGAATCAAATCCCTTGGGGAAACTTTGTCAAAATCTCTTCAGAGCTTCTTCAAACCTCCCTGAGCACACTCCAACCATTTTCAGGTCATCTCCCCCACTGCCCACCTTTGATTTTGAGCTAAAAAACCAGGGTAATTTTTTGTCATCTCCAAAAACTCTACAAAATCCCTAATTGATTAGCCCAAAAGCTTCACCAGACCTAAAAATCACTTCCCCAATCAAAAGCCCCCTCTCCGGAGCCCTCTTCACCATACTTTGACCAAAGCCGCTCCACCCTCCGATTGAACTCCTATGCAGACTCAACCATAGATCGATTCAATGCTTTAAGTATTTTTGTGGGACCAAGATGAAGGTCCATAACAAACCCAATTGAGGCCTCATCTATTAGGCAAAGAAATAACTCAAAATCCCTAAATTTTGGCTTGGTTTCATCAATTCTGAAGTGGACTTGTAATTTATACGCATGTGACCAAATATAAAGGTTTGTCTAGCCTAGATAAAGGTGTAGGAACAAACTGCAGCTAATTTGGTTAAGTATTGAGGGAGATCTAGAATTTTTAGTGTGGACAGCTCTCGGTTTGAGTCTGATAGGGACGATGAATGGATGTCGTCCATTTTCACATGTATTTGATGGATGATCGAGATGAAGTCTGATGGGATAGTGATGCTTAAAGTGCACGACATGTGGCAGCTGATGTAGACAGTAACATCGAATTGGAGCGCAATATGAGAGAGTTTAGAGCCGCCAAGGATGACACAACGCTACGTGTATAAGCATGAAATTAGGGCTTTTTTATTTAAAATCATTCAGAAAATTTGAAAAATCATAACCTGGTGTATAAAAATCATAAAAATAAATAAAAATACCCCTGTGCTCAGAATGAGGAGAATATTATAAACTAAAAATTAAAATTATTTTCCATGTATTTTATTTTTGATTAATTAAATACTTCAGAACTTAATTTAATCATAAGTAATTAAATATTAACCATCATGACATGAAATTTAGATGACTTGATCTTCATGTGCTTAGGAGTATTCTCTGATTTTTCTAAAGTCATAGGACACTAGGACACCCTAAGATTGAAAGCCCTAATTTTCCATATTTGTTATCTTTATTTTAATTAAATACTTTATAAAAATTAAAAAATATATATAAGAAAAATACTAGACTTGTTGTGGTAGGTTCACTGTTCATAGAGTACTTTAGGAAGAATATAAATGGAGTTCAAATAATTAAAGGTAAAATTTCATATATTTAAATCATTAAAACTCATGAACAATTAAGAAAATAAAATATATTTAAAAAAATCACAAAAATTAGTGCACATTGGAGATAATGCTTATATTGAACCGTTGTAAAAGTTTGAGACCCATTTGACTTATTTTTAATATCAAAGTCTATTTTTCTAAGTAAATGAAATTTTTGCACAAAAATAATTATAATAAATTAAATATAATTCAAAAAATTATGAAAAGTGGTTTTGGGTGATCCTTGTGCCCAAGTGAACTCAAGAAAAATAAAATCAAGTTTTGGATAAAAAGTTTATTTCCCTCCAATTTTCCTAAATTTTAAATAATTTAAAAAAAGATAAAACCATTAAAATACAAAAATGCACCAAAATATCACAAATGTTCCCTGATCACTTGGGACCACTTAATAGATTTTTCCTAATTTTCTTAATATAATTATGTATTTTTGAATGCCTAAAATGTATTTTCCTTAATTTTTGCATTAAAATAATTACAATAAATAAAATAAAAATAAAAATTTATTTTCCTAAGTTCTCTAAACTCAGAAGAACTAAAGAAAAATATAAAAAGTAATTTTAAGATTAAACTATATTTTCTATTTAATTAACCACCAAAATCAATAAATAATTATAATAATTAAAACAAAACTAAAAAAATTCAAAACTCAAAAAATTATGAAAATTGTTCCTAGAGGTCTTCTGATCTAGATGAACCTTTAATAATTTTCTTAAACATGGAGGATTTGTTTTGGTTAACTAAATGAATTAACATTTAAAATCCCTATTTTTTAGCAAAAATAATTATTAAGAGCTGAATAAAAATCAGAAAAATATAAGTCATTCTTTGATATTTTAATTGACCCATGAGTTGGGTATTAAGAAGGATCTAAAGTCATTTAAGTTAAATTTAAGGAATTATGAAGGGGAGAGTCTTAAGGGCAAAATGGTAATTATGGAATTTGAAGCTCCAATTAAAATGTAGGCTAAATCAAAGGGTAATGGGTAATATTGTTCATGATGAACTCTCTTAGATGTTTGAAACATAAGAGTTTAAGAGGTAGAAACCAACTCATCATGTTTCCTACAACAAGGGTAAAATTTTAATTTCCCTTAATTATTGTGACTTGGAAGTTGATCTAATTGGATGATCCTAAGGTTGAAGTAAGGTTGTGAGCCTGAGCTAGGAAGATGATAACTTACTCATTTGAAGCCCCTAATTGGTGTTTAGATGATAAGCACAATCTTTCACTAAGAATTAAATCCATTTAATCTGACATTTACAAGTTTATCCATAAAAGAAAACTTAAGTGTTTGGTAGTGGATTAAGCTTGATCTGAGTTTGCTTAATGAGAATTAGAAAAGAGAACATAACCAATCATGAATACCTTCAACGTACCACAAGCCTAACTTTAGTCATGAGCACAAGATCCTTAATAATTCAACTTGCCCTTAAAGGCAACCACTCACATAATTCCTAAGTAGTACATTAAATTAACACCTAATGACCCCTCTCATGGGATAATTAAATCATCAAGGTTCATTGAGCACAGGATAAATCAATCATCACCGAATCTTAATTTAGCTTGAGATTATTAATTTAACACCATAATGAGTTTAAATGAACTCGAAATGATCAGAAGATTTTAAAGGTTGTTTAGGGTATGCCCCAGACACTTTTACAATCTTTTGGATACTTTAAAGGAAAACTAAACTTATTATGCTTTGTTTAAGAAAAACATCCTTAAAACTTTTAAGGACCCACCAAGTTGTGATTTGGAACCCATTAATTTGCACAAATAATAAAATACCCTACACTACTTATCCTACATTTATGACCTAATGCTCAAGGATTTGAGTCTTCTCTAAGGTATTTAAATCCTTGTGAGCAAACGAGGATATTTCTTTTGCCACATATAGATCATCGGTCTTGTGTAAGTATGAGGTCTAGGTGGCTAGGGTGATACCGATAATGCTAACGTGTGCTAAATGAGGGATACGAAGTGGGATTTGGAATAATATCTCCTACCTTAAGGATTTTCAATGAGGAGAGAGGATATGATCGAGGATATTATTCATCAACACTTGATAAGATTGTTGCCCCTGATACTCTTAGGTTGCTCGTAGTCTTAGATTGATTAGAGTAATAAACTTGTAGACTATACTAATTTGGAAAAATATTTCAAACAACAATCCTTTTCACAAAATAACTACTTTTTTCTACTAAAGTAAATTCCACATGCATGAAAATTAAATTAAAATGAAAAATTATAAAAGGTCCATGGTTAATCACTTAGATCGAGGTTAGGGACTGCCCTCCATGGCTTATTGGGTTGGTAGCTCTTACTCAACGTTGGGAAGCACACAGTCTAAGTCTGAGCCCCCACCTTCACTGAAGTCTTACACTTAGTCTTGATCTTTCATATGAGACTATGAGTTTTCTTCTACTTACTCGTGTTTTCTTACGACCCACTTTTTGAATTTTCATATTGAATGATTCTGTTTTATTTTTCTGCAACTTATTTAAATTCCCTACAAATTATATTATGTTTTATGATGCTAACTATGCAGCGGCGGTAGAAGCCCAGGTACGCATTTACATTTTATGTATTGCGGTCCTTTTATTTACTTTATAGCATTTTCTTTACTTATGCATACATACTTTACTTACAAAAAAAATGAAAACAATAAAAACACACTTTCAAGATTAAATCTACACTTTCAAAACAATGAACAAACATAATACAGTCCTTTTGGGTTTATGAGAATTCCCTGGATGATGAAACCTACGGTTTCTAATGAGAGTTCTTTAGTTTAAATAAGCTTGATAACTTGTTTAAACCAAGTAAACTCAAGAGAAAATAGTGGTGTTGGGAATATGGAACCGTGGGATCTTAACCCGTGTCACTTAACATAAATTAAAATTCCTTCCAAAACACTTAAACAACAACAACAATAACAACAAACCTCACATATAACCTACAAAATCATAAAACATTGCACCTGAAGCTGTTACTTAGACGAGGAACTTGGAGCAAACTCTGCGAGTAGTATGACAAGGACATACAGAAGAACATCTTTGAGAGAACAAACGAGATTGTCATCAGGAAACCTTTCCTTAGAATTAAATAACAAGCCATAGGATTTTGAGGTAGCTCGTCTAGTATGACATAATTCATCAACTTATCTTTTTTTCCTTTTCATAACCATGTTATGCAATTTAATCCCTAATTCACTTTAGGCTGTTCGTTATGACATGAATCATTTTATCTTCCAAGCTGTTTGTATGACCGTGTCATGAAAGTGTATGTCCTAAATAATAAAATTGATAGAATTAAACATCTAATAATATTTCCTTAAAATTGAAGCCAACCATAGGATAGCTTGGGAAGTCACTAAGGTTCTCCTCAAGATATGTGACGTCTCCTAGTTTTCTCCCTTTAGATTCCAAAAATAACTATTTCTATTCAATATTTCTCATTTGAAATTTTGTACATCCGACCTTGAAATCCTAAACTTTGAGATTCATGAAGAAAAATACCTCTGATCTAAATTGAGAGTTTTCTTGAATGACTTCGGTCATTTAGGATGTAATTAACTATAGGGGCTTACCCTTATAGGGGCTTGCCCTTATAAGGAGCTTTAAGAACCCAAGTAATATAAATCCTTTCTAATCTTTTATATTAGATAGAGAAACTTGTTCGTCAACATAAAATGTTTCGCAGACCAAACAAATGTTATAAATTAATTAGTTTATTTAATTGAGCCCCACTATCTAGTAATGTGTTGTTCTTCGAGGCAGTTTTATGAATCACAATGTTGTGCTCATTATTTAAACTATTAAATGAAGGAGATCTTGTTAGTCTCAGTTTCCAAAATTAAAATGTTATTTTTCAAAATTAAAATAATATTTTCAAAAATTATATGTTAATTAGTCAAAAAATAGTGCAAGATTTTATTTTGGAGAGGATCCCAAATAATTAAAACCCTAATTATCCAAAAAAAAAATACAAAACTCACTCAAAATGGGGATCTTCAACAACATACAACTCCACCGAAAACCTAAAAAGGAGCAATGAAGTACACCAAAAAAAATGTATACTTCCAAAAATGACTAATGAACCACTATAAAGTCAGAGAGAACATCCTTGCAAGGGAGCAAGCCCACCACCAAAAAGCAGCATACCTAATGAGAAGGCCCAGCCATATCACACAGTTAGCAGACATCCACCAGGTGGCAGTAGCATAGCCAGTAAACCTATGATAGGTGAAAGAGTAACCCAATAGCAGAGAGAGTTTCAAGAAAGTTGGGACAAGAGAGTTGTGAAAGAAAACTGAAGCCAAAATAAAAACATCCAAAGCAGTGAAATAAATGTTAAGCATAGACTTATTCAGCCAAAGAAAACCTTGCAGGTAGCATATGACCCCTGTCCTACACAAGAGACCATATAAAAGTGTTGGAAAATATTGATTCCATAAAGAGAGTGCAATTATGAGTGATGAAACCATCACATCTTAAAAGAGAAACGAAATGCCCAAAAATAGCTATTACCACAAAATCCTGGCCGCCAATTCTCAAACCATCCAAATTATTACCACAGAAACCACCCACAGTGATTTCATAGATCTGAAAAAAATGAAAATTGTAGCAGAAAAAGATAAAATGAGGCTCTAATGAAAGGAGTCTCCTGCAAAGCACAATGTATAAGAGTGTTAAGTAAAGAAAAAAGGCCTCCCAACAATAGAGAGTGCATCGAGCAGGAGCGGAATATAGTGATGTGAAAGAAAACATAAATCAAAATAATAAAATTCACTGTAAACCAGTGATCCTTAAGCACACAAAAAATCCTGCTGGTGAAAGCTATGCAGGTAGCAATTGAGACAAGCCCCATTATCCAAATGATAACATTCCAACAGTAGAAAGGAAGGTATCACATAGTATTCATAATCAACCATGGCCTCAAAATCTGGGTCACCAAATCTTAAGCCAGCCACAACGATATGAGAGAGGATGCTCATAAGCATAATAGAGCATGTAAGCTATATTTGTATGAAAGGAACCTCAAGTAAATCACTTTGTATAAGAGTGTAATGAAAAGAAGGAGGTGTATCACCAATCATAATGCCATCAAGACCCATTTTAGATAACCAATCCACGGAGCATTGCCTTCTCTATGTATGAAAGTTTATTGTATATTGATATGATTAAAGCCTGTAATAGTCATAATACGTTTCAACAAAGTAATGAGGTACCAAACAGGTTTCAACCTTCCTGTTAATATATTAAACAAGTTTTGTGATATAGTTTCCACCACCGCATTACAAAACTGAAGTGAGACAGTAACTTGCATTGCTATCAGCATTGCCCAAGTCTCAGCCTCAATGGGGGATGAAGCTTTACAGGAGGAGGTAAAGAAAGTAAGACACCTCCCATTACTATCTCAAAATAAGCCACCCATCCCAGCAAAATTAGATTTGAAATTACCATCAACATTAGTTTTGATCCAACCTTGAGAGGGTGGTCTCCAACGAATTAAAGTTAATCTCCTACCACTCCCAGTTAAAAGAGAAGTACCTGCTGCATTAACAACATTAATTGCTTTAAGATTGTTTGCAATAATAAGTGAGACAATAGTAGTTGGAGTGTGGAGGGAAGCTTCATATTTGTGGCTATTTCTAGCAACCCAAATAAACCACATTACAAATAAAGGGAAATAAAGCAATTTTTTATGAAAATAACTTGTTGCCTTCCAAATAGAAAGAATGTTTCTTAAGCTCAAAATGGGGGCCAAATAATACCAAAATAGCTCCCAAATTTAACCACACTTCTCTAGCAAAGGAGAAAGTTTAAAAAAGATGAGAAGGAGACTCTGCCTCCTTCTTACAAATACAGCAAAAGGAGGTAAGCCTCAAGCCTTTCATCTTAAGAATATCATCAAGAGGCAAAATATTTTGAAAAGTTCTTCGAAGAATGAAAGAGATGGATGAAGAAATGTATTGATGCTAAATATAAGAACTCCATTTCCATTGTGGAAATCTATGCATATAAGAATATAACATTTTAGTAATGAAAGTTCTGAATTGAAACTTCTACATAGAAACATCCCTTGTATGCACATTTATTGAAATTTTAGCAACAGAGGGGGCTTCCTCCCCAACTAATGAAACCTGTTTAGGTGAATTCCAACTGCCATTTAACCAGTAATCAACGACAAGTAAATTTGTATTAGTTAAAGAGTGAAACAAGTTTGCAAAATTTGATGTTCGCCAATGACCCAATGATCATGCCAAAAAGCCAAAAAGAAATGTTTCCACCCCCACATCTCAAAAAATGAATTGAGAGGCCACAATTCTGGTAAGCGTAATAGCCTTCCTTATTTTAGAATCCCCAACCTTCCATGTGACAATGGAGGGGTGAATAAAAGTGTAATATTTGTGATACATAAACTGAGCCCATAAAGATTCCCCAACTCTAAATTTGAACCAGAGCTTGCACATGTTAAAAACAATGATCTGTTGCAAAGTTTTAAAGCCAAGTCCCCTAGAAGAAACATGTATATTACTTTTCTTCCAGTTAGTCCAAATTTTAGAATATTGAGTACCACATCAGAGAAATTTGTTAAAGAGCACTTCAAGAGTTTTCTGGGTGCTCTTCTTAGTTTTAAGCAATTGCATAACATATAAAGGTAGATTACATAACACACTTTTCAACAAAGTAATCCTACCACCATTGGATAAGAATGTATTTCTCCAATCAATGATCTTGGATTTATATTTGTCCAAAACCTCATCCATTTGAATTTGCTTCTTCCTCCCTCTTAGGATGTTCACCACAAGATATTTAATGGGAAGTTTAGCAATTTTAGAACCAATGAAAGTGGAAGCCCAACTTTCAACATTCTGATGAACTTTTTTTTACCAAAATATAGAGAGCATTTAGCCAAATTAAAGAGTAAACCTGAGGTTTTTTGAAAATCCATCAAAAGAGACATAATAACTTTTATTGCAGACTTTCTGACATTAGATAACAAAATAACATCTTCAGCATATGCAAGGTGGCTAACCACAATTTTAGATTTATGAGAGTTTGGATGTGAGGATGTTGTATATGCAAATTATTAACAAGCCTGGAGAGATAGTCAAAAGCAATTATGAAAATGGTAGTAGAGAGAGAGGATCTCTCTGTTTGATGCTTCTAAAAGCTGGAAAGAAAACACAAGCTTTACCATTAACAAACATTACTAGCCAACCATCTTTTAATGAGTAAGCAAAAGTCCTGATGAAAGCCTTTAGTATGAAAAATATTTAGAATGAAGTCCCAGCTAATGGTATCAAAAAAATTTTTGATATCAAGTTTAAAAACCATGTTACCCCCTCTACATTTTTTATTCAGGTTTTTAATCATTTCTTGTCTAAGGATGTTTTGAGTAACCTCTCTGCCTTTGATACAAGTAGATTACTGTGGAGAGAAAATTTTAGAAAGGTGTGGTTGCAGCCTATTCACAATATGCTTACTCAAAACTTTAGAAAGAAAAGATATAAGAGAAATAGGATGAAAATTCTCCCAAGAAATATTTTCATTACATTTGGGGATGAGCACAATCAAGGCAGAGCTAAAATACTTACCTGGATTTTCCCCAAGAAAAAAACTTTGTAACAATAAGGATGACCTCCTTCTTTTTGATGCCCCAATAGTGAATATAGAATAAAGAGGAGAATCCATCAGGCCCTGGGGCTTTGTTAGAAAATATGGACTTAAAAGCAGATAAAATTTCATTTTCATCAGGAGAATGAGTTAAGGAGAGGTTGTTAATGCAACTAATTTCTGCAGCAAAAAACATTGGAATCAATAAGGGTAACTTGTAATATAGACTAATAAAACTCAGTAAAATAAAACACAACACTTTCACCAATATCCTCCATGTTGGTTAAAATGTGACCATTGACATTTCTGATCCTCATAACACTATTGATGTTTCTTCTATGCTTTAAAGTTGCATGATAATAATTTGTGTTTCTATCTCCAGCAGTAAAAGAGATATCATTAGCTTTCTATTGAAGAAGGTTTTCTTCCAAAGTGATTGCATCCAATAAGGATAGATTAGCTTGTGCTACAGTTTCCACCAATTCAGGCGAGTCAATATCTTGAGCCTCTAACTGATTAACCCTATGCTGGGCCTCCACCACTTTATTATGCACATTTCCAAAAACCTGATGGTTCCATTTTCTTAGATGAGAAGCTAGCTTTTTTATGCAATTTCCATAGAATAAACTAGGGTGTCCCAACACCATCAAATTTCCAAGCCTGTTGCACAATACTAAAAAAACTATCATGAGTAGTCCATATATTAAGAAATTTAAATATGAAAATAGAATGATTGACATTAAAAGATAAAGTAAGTAGAATGGGGGTATGATCAGAAGAGGCATAGCTTAGATGTTGGACCTGAATGATTGAAAATGATTTAAGAAAGCAGAGCCTTTAAATAAGAAAACCTCTCCTCCAAGTATAGGGTGACCCAGAATAGCCATGCAATTGAGTTACAAAAACAATTTATAAGAGTATTATCACATCTACTACTCCATTTCTTCTTAGATGAATTCATAACTATGTTCAAATCCCCACCCACAAACCAATTTTCATTAATAGAATCACCCATGAGCTCTAATTTCTACCATAGCAATAATTTATCCTGCAAAAGAGAGATGGCATAGAAAAAAGTGCCCCACCCATGAAAATCTTCTATCTTAAAATGTGTTAAGACAAATTGCTCATCATCTTCAACAATGGATAATGCAACCGAGTGTTTCCAAAAGACCAAAATTTTGTTATTCTTATTGCAGAAAGACTGATAGCTTTTGAATTTATTTACAATCCTATTTTTGTTAACATGTGCAAGAGGCTCTAAAATAGCAAAAATGAAGATTTTATGGACCCTAAAGAAATGTTTGAGTCTATAAGAAAGGAAGGGTCTGCCACTCCCCTAATATTCCAAATCATGATATTAAACATGATGACTTAAGCCAACCCTCCTAGAAGATCTAAAAGGGTTGCCTAATTGCTCTACATCAAAATAATAGATACCTTCTTGTATAATGTTACGTGCATTAAGGTTGGAAAGTTAATTGTTTCTTTTAGCCTTATTTCAAGAATGTTTTTGAACTTGCCATTCATTCTCTAAAGCATTAGTAGCAAGTTGTGGAGGGGTATTTATGGCTTCTATGGAGGTGGATGGATGAGAAAATCTTTCATCTGGCTACCCCTGATTCTCCAAAGTGATATTAATATTAGGAGTGGTATTGCTATGAATAGGAGGAAGAAAAATCACAATAGGCATAATGGGTAGATCAGTTTCAGTAACATCAATCTTTCATTCAGGCAATGTTTGCTGAGTATGTACATCAATAGAAGTAGTAGGGACTAGATTTTCTTGAAATAAATCATCATTTTGCATGGGAGGGTTATGCTCTTTATCTGCCTCAACATTAGTTGGTGTGCCATGGTGAATAACATGATTACAATTTTCAATAAGAGTAGGAGATTGACTGCTAGTAATTGCTTTAAGGTGGGGATTCAATCTATAATAAAGAGATGTGGGATGGCCAAACATAGAGCAATGAGTACAATATGAGGAATGATGTTCATTTTCCACCTTTTTCCAATAACCTTGATGTTGAGAACCAATCCATATTTTATTACAAAAGGGTTGAGTAATGTCTCTTTTAACCAAGACACAAGCTTCATAAGGTCTAGTAAGAGTAAAAGTGGCACTGTCCATCTTCAAATGTTTACTATAAGTAGCAACCAAAGAAAAGAGAATCTCATGATTAAGAAGATGTAATTTGAGTCCTGGAAACCAAACCTAAATAGTTATAACCGACAATTCAGTTTTAGGATCAAAATTACAGACCATTTCCAAAATTTCATAACACGATTATCAATTCTCAAAAAATCTCTTAGCAAAATGTCAGGTGTAATCCTCATCACTTGCAAGTTGTATCAATATATGCCTTCCATCCAAAATCCCAACTTTCCACCAGCCCATTAACTTTAGCATTTCAAATTCCCTTTTGATTAAATTAACCTTAGGATGTTCATACATGAATTTACCAACCAAAGCGAAAAGATAGGAAGAATCCATTATCAAATACTCAACTTCAGAGATGTACATTGCAAGCTTGCCATTATTTTTCCTAAGTTTTTGAATGAAGGAATAATCCCCACCAACATTAAGAGTACCATGGAAGCCTTGAGAAAAAAGGTAGAAGGTGGGAGTGTCAGACAACCCTCTTCCCCCTTTTAAAACACCATAAACAAATGAACAAGTTGCAATAGGCATATAAAAAAAAAGAAAAAAAATCAGAGATACATGAAGGATCACACCAGCTATTTCACACGAGAAAGAGAGGGGAACCGAAATCACCATAAATGCTAGAGCAGAGTGGAACCCTAGGCGTTGCAGCCATTCTCATATATATATAAAATCAAAAATAAAGAGGGATATAAAACTAAAGGGAAAACTATCACCAAAACCCTAGCTAACAGTAAAGAAGCCTAAAGAAAGGGATGGCCAAAAGGTATCCCTTCAGAAGAAAATCTAAAGGAGGATACACATGTTTGCTGAAAAGTAGTTGCTCAAGGTGTAGCCCATTTCTTACTAGCCAATTAGCTGGCCTGTTGTTCTTTTTAGGAATATGAGAATAAACACTATTGAGATCCAAACCCAAGCTATGAATGTTATTAATACAATACACTAAGTTCCAAGGTCAAAGCATCCTGCCATTGTTGAATTTGATCAATGTCAAGGAATCAAATTCAACAAGAACATGCCCAAAACCACTCCACCTAACAATAAAGATGACCCAGTAAATAGCCCGAGTTTTAGCCTCCAAAGGATCCATAGCCCATACAGGAGAGTGGAAGAAAATTAAACAGTTACCATTACAATCTCTGAAGCCTCAACCCCAAATGGAATAAAGTCACAGTAAAGAAGATATGCTGCAATGACTCCTCATTTATGCAGAATATATATATATATATATATATATATATATATAATTTTAACAACTAATGATCATTGGACATAATATCACTAACCCTAAAATATAATATGTCAGCATACCACATAATATATCATTCAGTAAAAATTCTTGCATCAAAAGGACCCATCTAATTAATCTTGATTAGATGTCCTTTTTGGACATCAAATATTGAATTGCAGAATGGTCAGTACGAATATTTCATTTTTCTTCAAAAACATAAACTATAGATAATATCTCCTTCTCAATAGTGATATAATTAATTTGAGGTTCATTAATAGTTTTTCTGGCATAGTATATAGCTTTAAACATCTTATAGTGTCATTGTCCTAATACTGCCCTGACAGCATAATCACTTGCATCGTACATTAGCCAAAATGGTTTCCCCCAATTAGGTGAGACATTAATAAGAGCCGTGACTAATTTCTCTTTCAGAGTATTAAATGCATTTAGGCATTCATGGTCAAAATTAAATAGAGCATCCTTTTCTATAAGATGGCATAAGGTTTTGTTGATTTTAAAAAAATCCTTAATATATCGCCTAAAAAATCCAACATGTCTCAGAAAACTTCTAACCACTCTCATAATAGTAGATGGAGGTAGTTTTTTAATAATTTGAATTTTTGCTCAGTCTACCTTCATACCTTTTTCAGATATTTTTTGTCTTAGAATAATACCTTCAGAAATCATGAATTGACACTTTTATCAATTGAGAACAAGGTTGGTCTCTTCACAACATTTCAACACCTTTGCCAAATGATCTAAACAAGAGTTAAATAAAAGGCCAAACACTAAAAAGTCATCCATAAAAACTTGTATTCTTTTCCCAAGTAGGTAACAAAAAATAGGCATCATACACTTCTGAAATACAGTAGTGTGTTACGTAACCCAAAGGACATTCATTGAAAAAGCAAAAATCCCATAAGAACTTTTGAACACTATCTTATCTTGATCCTAAAAAGTAATATGTATTTGATGATACCCAAAATATTTATCGAGAAAGAAAAAATATTAACAGACAACTATATTTCTAACATTTGATCTAGAAAAGGTAAAGGAAAGTGATCTCTCCTAGTGAAAAATTTTAATTTCATATAATCTATACACATACACCACTCAGTGACATGTCTAGTGGGAATTAATTTATTCTATTCATATACAAACACCATCACTCACCCTTTCTTAAGAACACAGTGAAAAGGGCCAACCAAACACTATCTGATATAGGATAGATAATACCTGATCAATCCATTTCAATATTTTCTTTTTAATTACTTCTTTCATAATTGGGTTTAATCTCCTTTGAGGATTTGCCCAGGATTTGTGATTGTCTTCCATCAGATACCTATGCATACATATAGAAAGACTAATGCCTTTTATATATGCTAAGGTCCATTTGAAAGCTTTCTTATAATTTGTAAGAATATCCATTAATTTCTTCTCTAGCAAATGATTTAAATCTGAGGATATGATGATTGACAATATTATGACTTCCCTAAGTAAGCATAATTTAGGAATTTGGTAAGCATCTTCATCTCAAGTTCATGGAATTTCTCATTAGAAGGAATAAGAGGTTTACTATTTTTTGTTAAATCTAGAATTTCAAACCTCTCTCTGGAAATTTTTTATTCTCTTCTACTAGCAGAGTGGATTCATCTACAAAGTTTACATAGTTTTCTTCATTTAATTATGGCTCTACTATTTTAACTTCACAAATCTCTCAAAAATGGCTACTACACAAACAAACAATTAAATCCATCCAAAAGAATGCATCTTTATTTCTTTTATAAGGATACTTCATAGATTTTAATACATTAAATGTAACCTCTTGATCATTTACCCTCATAGGTAATTCACCTTTTTGCACATCTATCATGGCTCATTCAGTGGCTAGGAAATGTCTACCTAATATTATGGGGAATTTATCAACTTCCTCTATATCTAAAATAATAAAATCAACAAGAAACACAAATTTTTCTACCTTTACAAGAACATCTTCTATCACCCCCTTGGATAAGTGGTTGATCGATCAACTAGTTGAAGGGTCACAGTAGTAGGAGAAACCTCTCCTAATCCTAACCTTCTAAAGATAGACAGTGACATAAGGTTAATTCTAGCTCCAAGTTCACATAACACTTTGACATAAAATCTCTTTCAATTGCACAAGGGATAGTAAAGCTCCTAGGATCCTTAAGATTTCGAGGAAGCTTCTTCTGACTTATACCACTGCACTCCTCACTAAGTGTTACTATCTCATAATCTCCAAGCTTCTTCTTCTTATTAAGAATGTCTATCATGAACTTTAAATACCTAGACATTTGCTCAAGTATTAATAAGCAACTTCTTAAATACTTCCAAAAAACTTGAAAAATTGTTGATCCAATTTTTGTTTCTAGATTCTTTGAGGAAACAGAGGAGATGTATTTTATAAATTAATATTAGTTAGTGAGACTATTTTTTCTAAGTCATTAAAAATATCTTCAATAGGTTTTTCAGGTTCTATAGTATCTTTTTCAAATTCAACATTTTTTTGAACCAAATCTTCCAATTCTCTTCCACTCCTCAATTGAAAAACTTTCACAGGCTCATTATACTTATCCATAAGATTAATCTTAGTGTTGCTAAGAAACATTCCTTGCAGTTTATTGCAAGCTGAGTTAGCAATCTGTTCCAACTGGTTTTCTATGTTCCTAATTGCTACACTTTGACTTTACAGTTGATTCCTTATCCGCAATATAGTTTCCTCCCAAGACATCTTCTTTTCCTTGAATTTTGGATTAGAGTTAAATCCTTGAGGATAAGAAGGTCTATAGTTAGCGCTACCCTGGTTATTTTAATTTTCTAAAGGATTTTCTTAGTTATTTCCCCATTATTGATCCAAGTGCTAATGAGTTCAACTACATTTTTTATTTATCCTCAAGGAGAAGGGAAAAAGCCTATGCCTAACAGTATCATTTGAAATGCCATTATAGTGAAACGTAGCACAAAGTTCTAAGAAACTTGCTAAATGTAAATTTGGTTTATCAAACGGGGTTCTCCCAAACTGGTTGTTCTGTACTATTTGGATGATAGTAAACTTAAGTTATGTGTGTTAGCTTATGTTAGGGGTTTGAATACTTAAGTGAATTTCAACTGCCATAAGATTAGTGTAATTCCTTAAGAGATCTACTTAGAAAGCATGAAGAACACAACACAAAGCATCATTTGAAACAAGAAAATCAACTAAACAATTGTGTTTACAGAAATAAAAAAAAAATACATAATACTTAGCTTTCTCTCCTTTATAAAGCTCTAAGAGTGCTCCTCCATGTATTGCTTCTTTCATAAATGCTCTCCTCACAATACAACTCAAATTCCTCACCAAATGATCAATGAAGCCTATCCTATTCTATCATACAAAAAATCTTGCCTCTTGTTAAAAAAAGATTCCTTTTCTCCCTTTATAAAAGCTTTTTATTCCACTGAATAACTCCCTAAATTATCGATTTGAACTGCTAAAAGTTGTTTAGATAGTTTTTGGTGCATAGGCACCATGGGGCCGATGCCTAAACACCAGTCTCTCAGTTTGCCTATTCTGGTATGAGCGCCCACACACCCAAAAATCTAGTGCTAAGGCACTAGTGAAGTGGCGCCTAAGAACTTAATGGCTGGCGCTTATACGCTAGCCTCCCAGATTTTCAGGGTTGGGACTAGCATGTAGGCGCTCAAGAATTTTAGTCACTTTTAGCCTCGTTAGCTCCAAGTCCCCTCCACTTTGCTCCATTTATTATCCACTTTGATCCACTTCTAATACCTATTTTACTTGTAAGAAAATTATAAAAAATACAATTTGTTAAAGTGCAATATCATCCATAAAAATAAGTAAAATATAAATAAATTTAAGCATTCTTTTCTACACATCAGTGTTTATGGTTTATCATTTAGGCTAACTTGAGTGTACCTGAGTCAATTCAATGAACTAGACTAGTTGTGGATAGTTATTGAGCACATCTAAACAAGCCATAGGTAGGTCAATTTAATCTTGGTTTTCAATGAGCTCAAAGTGACTTCTATGGTTTTCACTTAGGTTTAGCTTAGGTTAGGTTAAAATTTGTAATTTTTTTTAAATAGGGTATAGTTGGTATTTAACTTAGATTAAATAAAGAAAAATTAGTTTTAGTTTTAGTTTTGGTTATATTTGATGCGCAGTTTTGTGTTGTGTTGCAAATATCTTTCAATATTACAATACACACACGACAACACAAATAGTAAATATGTAGTTGAATCTCAATAAAAATAAATTCAGTATAAATAATTTTATCTTTTAAAATCTCTAAGCTGCCAAATCATAATAATAACGCAAGTATACATATCACTCAAGTCGTAAAAGGTTCTAATGGAGTCCTAAGTATCAATTCCACAAGGAGTTGAAAACTCTTATAGTTATAATGTAAAACACAATATTTAAACTACAAAACTTAAGTATACAGAACAAATCTAAAGTAAATTTACTGTTTGCTAAATGAAATGCAGTTAAAAGAATTAGGTTAATTAAGTTATTTGTTAAACTTCAAAAGTAAACTTATTAAGACTAAACAAAGTTTTGTAACAAAGAGTTTAAATTAAAGAAAGCATCCATCCCCTTCACAATGAGTTTATAGATTGTAAAGTAATTAAAATCATTTAAAATACATATAAAGTTGATTGTGCCAAATAGAAGCAATCCTTTTCTTTACCTTAGAAATGTAATGAAGAAGAAATCTCTTACCTTCCCTCTCTTCTTACAACTCTAGAAGAAAATCCTCTCTTCTTCCAAGACTTCTCTCTCACACCAAACCTCTCCTCTTCAAACCTCTCAAACCCTCTTCTTCTATAGACTCCTCCTTCTTTTAATTTGGGCAAACCTTCATTTCAGAAAGAATTCAAAATTCCCTCCTTTTTCCCAAAAGGCAAATCTCTTCACACCAAGAGACAAGCCCCTTCACCCAAGAGACATCTCTTTATTTAAGAGACTTTCCAAAGTGTCTAGATGCATTGAATCACTCCATGGGTTGTTTGAATTGATTGGAGCCTTCTAAGACTACTAAAAAAAAGTCACTAACAGCCTTACTCCATCTTAATTCGTCTCAGAAGCTTCTGGCACCAGTTCTGGAGCCTCTGGCACCAGCCTACTGAAGTCTGTGTCGTTCTCTAGATTCTGGCACCTTTAGCGCCAATTTTGTCACTTCTAGCACAACTTCTCTGTAAATGACATCTCTGGCACCTATTCCTGACACCCCTGGTGCTAGTTTCTGGAGCCTCTAACGTCAACTCTCTGCATAATGGCACCTCTAGCACCAAGATACTGAAAAGCTCCATTTGGCTCCAAATTTCCTCCTTTTTGCTCCATATACCTACAACAAAACATGAAAATACCCATTATCATCAAATTTAACCATAAAATGAAAACCTAAAATTGCACATTATTTTATTGTATCAAAATCCCCCAAAATTAAATGTTACTTGTCCTCAAGTGACTCTTTTACTACAAAAAAATATGACTTATGATAGGGATTAACTTATAAACTTCTATAATTCACTTTAATAAATATAATAGTATAACATAAGAAATTTTTTTAACAATTTAGGTTAAAATTACAAGCATAAGAACACCTAGTAATCAAGTCTAAGATTTTTGAATCTCCGTTCATTTCAAGAAGAATTGTAATTTGTCTTATCAAAGATACTTAGAATGTCCATATGAAAAAGAGTTTCATGAAAACTTTATTAGTAAGGATGCTAATACTCAGATACAAGTTTAGAAAATGTAATAAAGCTTTTTTCCTCAAGTTGATTCAAGTGAAACCAATTCTTTATTAGACATCTCTTCAAGCTTCTCCTCACATTTTTTTCTTTTATTTTTCTTTTCTTTAGAATCTTTTTCAATCATTTCTTTTCTTTTCTTTTTCAAGTGAGGATTACTATATCTGGATAGCCTTTAATAATTTTAAACTTCACCATCCTCTTCTCAAAGTTAAAACTTCTTACATTCCTTCACTTTATAAATTATATTGGCTTTAAAGAATTTTCATATAGTCTAATTATTTTCTTCTTATATGAAACTCTAAGATTCTTAATACTTAAAAAATATAATTTCCTTTAGATTAAATAGAAAAACATAGTCTTATTCTTTTAGACTAAATATCTTAACTCTAGAATTGACTTTCATTATTAAAGATTTTTGCTTAAATTTATCATAATATTTACAAACAAAATTATAGTTATTTAAAGTTAAATTATGATATCCAAGGTCATGTTAAATTAAATTTAAAAATATAGTTAATTGGAGATAAATAAAATTTAGTTTACTTTTTTTAAAGAAATTTTTCATTCCCCCAAACTTAGATTTTTAAATAATAAATAAAGCATGTGGTACAAAAATTTGTAGGTGAAAGAAATCAATAAATGCATAAAAATAAAACTAACTTATATAGGTTTCAGAATATGAAACTTGCTCTGACATGTTGCTGGTACTAATTTAAAAAGTACAGGCTTTAAAGCATTAGATGAAACATAATATATCAAAGAATTCACTAAGAAAAGAGAAATTAAAGACATAAACGGTAAATTAAAGCAACCAACAATGCTGAAATAAAAATATACAGTTTACAACTACATATACAAACAAGTTCAATATGTATACAATCAAAAGACATAAATTGTTCCAATCATACCAAAAACAAAATTAAACAAACAACAACAAATAAAACAGATAAAACCCAGTAAATCTTCATTCATCATCTTCCTCCTCATCCTCTTCTTCTTCTTCTTCTTCTTCTTCTTCTTCTACTACTACTACTACTACTACTACTACTTCTTCATTTTCTTGCACATAAGGCACATAAGGCGTGAAGCTAGGGCATGTAGGAAACTCTATAGTATGATCACCCCTCAGAAATATAACCATCAACTCTTCATATGCAATGTCATGTTGTACTCTTCTCTGCTTATAATCATCATTGTAAGTATTTCTTACTTCCATACCACCAATTCTGTTCTGCATTGCTATCATATCTGATTGTTGAATCATTAGCTACTCCATAATATTTTCAAGTGAAGCAGAACTGAAATTAGATGGTCCTACAGCTGATGTTGAGGGTCTCTCACTACTTCCACTTCTAGATCAAACAATGATTCAAATTTATGCACTTTGGGTTTTCCAATTGGCTTAAGTGGTTGTAACATTTCTTTATTCTTATCAAATTCTACTCCTAATTATTCACATAAAGTGAAAATCAGGACAAAATAACCCAAACCACTAGTTGTCCAACTTCTAGCAATGCTCTAAGCATTATGCACAATAAGAGCACCAATATTAACAACTTTCATTTGTTGAATACAAAAATTTTGTACTGCTCTTTCCTTAGTTACTTCACTTAGGTGATTAGTTGGAAGCAATTTTGCAGAGATAAAGTATTCTCATGCTTTAGATTGAACATGTAATATGGGAGTGGAGAAATTGACTTTGTGATTATTCATAATCTTCCATTCTCCCCTTCCATTAGTGAGATAGGTAGTTACTTCATTAGATAATTAATTAAAAATCATAAATGCAGTGTATTTACAATGAAATTCATTCCTCAGCCCCGTAAAGTGCATTGATTCTTTCTTGAGTAAATTCAACTTGTTTACCTCTAACTTGAATGTGCTCGTTCGTAGTCACCCACAGATTGACATAAAATTCTCAAACCATAGGAACAATGGCTACTGCGATGAAGTAGCAAAAAGTTTCCCACTTTCAAGAAATTATCAACCTTTCATTCTCTCCTCCTGAGTTTGAAAATGCACATTCTTGAATCAATTTTTTGGTCCCCAACATAGTATTATAATTTTATTGAGCCTTCAAATTTACAAATTGCCTCACATCAAAATTTCTCGAAGGCTTTCCAGTCTTCACTCTTGGAGCCATAGGAATTTCTAAATAAATTCACATAAAATCCAAATAAATTTACAATATCATAACTCAAACTCCAAAAGTAGGAGTATTTAGTAAGAAACTTTTCACCATGGGTTCTCTTTAAACTTCTTCAATAACAACTCAAAATTTCAGATTTCCATAATGTAGGAAAAATCAATGGTAAAAATAAAAAATTTCTAAGTTAAAGTGAAGCTCTTACCAAGGGAAGATAGAATACAAGACTTTTTAACCTTCAAAACTCCTCAAATTCACCAAATGGCAAGCCTTAGATTGAGTTTCGGCCTTAGTTTAGAGGTGGAAGATGACCCAAGCAGTGAAAATGGGTTTTTATAGAGGTTTTTGTGGTTTTAGGTAAATATTTTTTGGAAACTGGCACCTAAAGCACCAAATCTGGTGCCAACAAAATTTTTTTTCAAATTTCAATTCTCTTTTGAAATTTGTTGTATATCATACCACGACAACCTCTAAATGACTTAATTAAACACTTTTATTCATAAATAAACAATTTTATAACACATATTTTTCCAAACAACACAAAAATCACATTTATATATAAAATCTAAACGATTACAATCCAATATTTTTCAAGCAAACACATCTAATTCAGTGTTAAAATCAAACCATACAACCTAACGCTAAAGACTAAATATTAAATAATCAACATATGACATATATAGATTTCAACAATAAAAGTAAATGAAATCCAAAATAAGCACATAACACATATAAGCAATAATAATTAAAAATTCCGTACTAAAACAAGTTCAAGCATCTTCTTCACTTTCGTCTTCTAGAATGTTTCACATGGATTGGTAGTGAACGTATAAGTTGTAAAAAGGCTAGTGGGGCAATTCATCCGTTGAATCTTCTTCAATCCAAGCAATTTTCTTAAACATACACACCATACCTCCTTCAATACGCTAGGTATGTTCAAATTGTTTTTTCATCCTCCAATCCAAATGATTAAATATATTAGAAATATTTCCAATTGAATTCATAATATGTTGTACCTCCTTCTCCAACTTTTTGATCCTTTTCTAAAATCATGCGAACTATAAGGAAATAGGGGTTGAATTTTGAGATGATTGATCCTTCATAATATTCATATTGTTCTCCCCCCATTTCCTATGCAGTTGCAACAAACCTCTGGGTTCATAGGCTTCCCAAGGAGAAGCACTTTCCCTAACTTTCATAAGGCACTTGTGGCTGGCTACACAATGAAAATATGGTAGATGAATGTCCCAACCCATAAGTCAAATTGTTGATAATCAAACCCAAAATAGATTTTACAATTAAAGCACCCACATCAATAGGTCTTTTAATTTAAATACAATAATTCAAAATAGCATTTTCCGTAGTCACTTTACTGATTTTCATGGTAGGATGTAGTTTTGATGCAATAAAGAAATGCCATGCATTTGATGCAGGATTCAATAATGATGAAGAAAAACTTACATGGCCATTATCTCTTGTCTCTCAAGTTGCATCTTCATAAGGAAGGAATCGATAGAGTTCATTCATGTTATCACTCGTAGAGATAAAATTTGCATAGTGACAAATAGGGACACTTTCAATCATAAGCAAATCATTTATTCTTGAAGGAGTAAATGGTACCCACTTGCCTCGAACATAGATGACTTGTTGGTTAATTCCATGAAGATTAGCATTTCATGGGAATCAGAAGTTAGGTACTGACCCCGAGAGGAGAATCATAATTTGGATACAAACCTCGAGTGCACTATAAGTGCAAGGAACTCATGAAAAGAGTATGAGGGTTTGTAAAAAATTGCTGAGAAGCCACTAGGGCAAAGGCCTATCCCGAATGCTCAGATTTTGTGAGAAGGGAGTAGGGCAAAAGCCTATCCCAAGTGCTAAGATTTTGTGAGGAGTGTGGCACTCTGTGTGGATTCTGACAAATTTGTGCAGACAGAGACATTTGTGTTGTTAAAGCTGAGAGTGTGGAACTTCAAACTAGAGAGGAATTAATTTATTAAATTTATCATTTTTCTTGTTATTTTTATCATTATTTAATTATCAAGGTATTTTTTTCAAATTTAATTTTCATTGATTGATTTTAAAAAAAATATTTAAATTTTATTATCAAATTTTTTTTTATCTTTTATTGTTCATTATAATTTACAACCAATGTGTGAGTCTGCGGCTTTTTATCCTTCGCACAAAAAATGCAATTTGACAAATATACTGAAATCTGAAAGAAACTTCATTAAGCTGCTTCAAATATGTGTTATAAACTGAACGCATGTTGAAGCTATCAAAGGATATAATGTTGAATACATTTTGAAGCATCAAATGTTGAATACATATCAAATATTGAATACGTCTGAAACATTACATATCTTATCTACCATATAGTGATGCAGCACAAAAAGTGACAAGAACTATATATTTGTCCTCTTTGGCGAGCTCATGATCAAGTTGACCTTCTAAGCCACACTTCGGGAAAATAATTTCTTTCATGTGCACTTAGAGGTATAAGTATCTCAAAGCTCGTATGGGTGCAGTTCTTCCAATTCTAGGTCTGAACAGAATCCACATGGTATCTTGTTGTCATCTATTCTTCTTAACGTAACAGAAACCCTACGGTGCAGCACTCCTAGGATGCAATGCTTTACCAAATCTACTCCATTTACTTTCAAAATTAAAATTGAACCTACTGGCAATGGGATCTGACAGATCCTCATAATTCTCCATGGCCAACAATATCAATTTCTTTTCCAAACAGAATATTGATCTTGCTTATAAAGGACACTCTGTAGAAGGGCCTGATGAAATCATGGTGATCAATATGTGGAGAAATGCAGTCTCCTTCCTCGTATATGTTAAAGATGCAGCTATTTTGGATGCAAACTACCGACAGTATGCTTTAATATGCTCTACCTGACCATTCTCTTAATCGTCCTTATTATCACGCAAAGCAGAGGATCCACCTTGTCATATATTAGGATACCTAGGGGGTTCCCTAGCCTATCCTTTACAAAGTTATAGTAGCAACCACATTAAATTGTAGTCCTTCCCTTGCCCCTCATCCATTTCTGGGCTCTGAGTAGGTCTTCTTCATTAACAGACCGATCCGACCTCTTAATACACCAAAAATATATGCATTTTGATACCCATATTTTATACTCATTTTTGGTGATATTACACTTTTATAGAATGTATTTTTTTTTAATTTTACTGCAGGTTGTTGATTTTTAGAACTTGGAGCAAACAGGAAGCAAAAAATATGAAATTTGGAGTCAAAATGGAGTATTTAAAAAAATTTTCAACACTGATGATGTCGTTTAACAGAGAAGACAGACTAAATTAAATGGCCTCTAGTGCCGACGACGCCAATGTTGGTGCAAACCCTGTTTCTAGAAGATTCAAAAAATTTGGATGCTTTTTGAAGAGTTTTTGGATGCACCTACTGGAGAATCGACCCTAGGCTCTATTAAGAGCCAAAATTAATTAGAAAATTTTTTTCCTTCATCTCTCTCAGCCATCCATCGCCCCTTCTTGCCACTTTACATCATTCCCCTCCATCCCACACCATTAGTTAGGTATTTTCTTTATAGTTTTGAGTTTTTATGGTGAGTTTAAGTGTGAATTCTTATCTAAGAAGTGTTGTAAAGGAAGAGAAGTGAGAGATTTCTTCTTCCTACATTTCCTAAGAGAGGCTACAAGGGATTTGCTTTGAGAAAGAGTTTCAGATAAGTGTTATTATTATTGTATAATTTTCTTTTTATATATGAAATTTGTATTTTGTTGTATCTTTCTCATGAAGTCTGAGTAGTTTACACTATCTTTCTCCCTACTCTAAGATAAGGTGAAATGAAGAGATAATTTGGATGTGCCAATATTAAAATTTAAAATAAATTGTTAGGGTTTTTCAACTCCGCTCTTAATTTACAATTCAATTTGCTCAATTGAATTGTTAGAATATATTATGAAACATATGATCTTGGAAATGGAGTATGAGTTCTACAATAGGGTGAGAATCACATTTAAGTTCATGAAGGAGTATTTCGCTCATGGAATTAAGTACAAATAAAGAGGGAAATATGGAATATACTTTGTTGGGAGTAGAATTGGAGATTTTTAAGGTGACAGACTAAAAATTCTCAATTTGATCTTAGTGTTTAAAAACTAAAGTGAGAGTTAGTCTTCAGGGGAAGGGAAGTAGGAGCTCTGAAGTCGGAGCCAGTATCCTCCTAGCCTAGCGACGGATTTAGAATTCAATTTGCTCAATTGAATTGTTAGAATATATTATGAAACATATGATCTTGGAAATGGAGTATGAGTTCTACAATAGGGTGAGAATCACATTTAAGTTCATGAAGGAGTATTTCGTTCATGGAAATAAGTGCAAATAAATAAGAAAATATACTTTGTTGGGTGTTTAATTGGAGATTTTTAGGGTGACAGACTAAAATCCTCAATTGAATCTGAGTGTTTAAGAACTAAAACGATAGTTAGCCTTCAGGGGAAGGGAAGTGGGAGCTCTGGAGTGGGAGCTAGTATCCTCCTAGCTTAGCCACGGATTTAGAGACCAAACCTGAGATTAGCCAATGATTTTCTAAAACACTGAATCAAGGTAGAGAATTAAAATTGCGCCTATTTGGCACAATACAAATTTAAACCATTTATCACATCTCATTCCTCATTTCATCAAAAAGCTCATTATAGTGGGAAAGATATTTTTCATATAAGAAAACTTCATCACATAAACATAGTTTAGAGTTACAATTTTAAAACTCTGCATTTAAATTCTACTAGTAGTTAATAATTTAGCTTTTATAGTATCTTAAACATTCAAAATTAGTGATAGTAATTTCATTTTATTTTTTGAATTTTCTAGTTAATTTATCAATTCAAATTTAAAACTTGCTTGTGGGATCGATATTTGGGACTTAAATAGAAAGTCTTATATTACTTGATAGTGATATGTATACTTACGTAGAATACCGACATCAAGAGCTTAACTTTATTATTTGTAAAATACAACATCAAGATTTGACACTGTTATAAAGTGGAGTCAACTTTATAAATTTTACACTATTATATTTTCGTCGAATCAAGTTTTTGGCATCGTTGCCGTGGAAGGTAACGGTAAATTAAATAGATTTGGTAAATTAAGAAATTTATAGATAAAAATATATACAAAATATAAATTAAAAAAATTATTATAAAATCAAAATCCAAAAAATATAAATAACTATATATTTAAGAGTATTTTTAAGAAATTTTTCTTTGCTTATTATATTTATTTATGTAAAATATTAGATTTGAAGGTTTAGTACCTTACATTTTGGAATTAGAACGTATTATTAGAAAAATTCAAAAACAATAAAAAGAAATTAAAAATTTGAACAAAATGACGAATAAATTAGATAATCAAATAAATGAAATTGACAAAGACCTTTAAAAGATTATGCTAATCCACCTGCAGAGATGAACTTCACTTAACTATTCAAAATCCTGAGCTAATTCATTTGAGCTTAAACCTGCTGTTATCCAAATGGTACAAAATCATAAGTTTGGAGAAACACCTACTGAAGATCCTAAATTACATCTTGCTAGTTTTCTTAAAATTTGTGCTACGTTTAAATATGACAGAGTATCTAATGATGTTGTTAGTTAGACTTTTTCTTTTTTCATTAAGAGATAAAGCCAAGACGTGGAAAGCTTGGTGAAATTCATTAGCACATTGATCTATCAAAACTTGGGGAGAACTATCACAAAACTTCTTGGCTAAATATTTTTCACCCTAAAAAATCGCTAAGCTTAGAAACAATATTACATGTTTTTTTCAGTTTGAAGGGGAATCGATATATGAAGCCTGGGAAAGATTTAAGGAACTTCTTAGAAAATGTCTACACCATGCTTTACCAGATTGGTTAATAATTCAAACTTTTTACAATGGATTAGTGGGATAACTTAGATCTATTATAGATGCTACTGCAGGTGGATCACTAATGTCAAAACCTTTTGATGAAGCATATTGTTTAATAGAAGAAATGACTACTAACAATTTTCAATGACCCTCTGAACGGGTAAGTCCTAAGAGAGTAGCCAGTATTTACGACTCTGATGCAATGTCTATTTTAAGCATCTTAAATTGTTGTTATATCAAAAAAGCTTGATCAAATTGGAGTGAACTATTCTCAAATACCCGCGATATTAGACGAAAATTTACTAGGGCAGCTGGGATAGATAATTGATACTTAATCTTCTTATGAAACTTTGAATGCTATTAATAATTGAAATAACAATCTCTATTTTAACTATTACAATCCTGAATGAAAAAATCACCCTAATTTTAGTTAGAGTAATTATAAAAATTCAATGAACCCCTCAGGAAATTTAAACAACCAAAGAAATCCTAATGATCGACCTTATTATCCACCTGGATTACCTGGATTTAACTCTAACCCAAACCCACAAGTTAAGGAATAAAAGTTGACTATAGAAGAAATAATGTTGAACTGTAATATTGAATATGGGGCAAATTAAAGCCATTCAATTACTAAGTGGAAAAGAAGTTGAACTAAGAGTCCAAAGAGAAACGGAAGTTAATGAGGAGAAGGAAGAGATTGAAAGTGACCATAATGAAAATGAATAAACACAAGCTCCCTTATAAAAACCATTACCTCCATTTTCTCAACGGCTAAAGCAAAAGAATAAAAACAAAAAATTTACAAAATTTTTTGAAATCCTTAAAAAATTAAAGATAAACATTCCTTTCATTGAGGATTTGGAACAAATTCCAAGTTATGTGAAACTTATGAAAGATATATTAAACAAGAAAATGAAGTTTACAGATCATGAGACCGTTGCACTTAGTGAAGAGTGTAGCGCTATTATTCAGAAGAAGCTTCCTAAAAAATTAAAAGATCTTGATAGTTTTACTATACCTTGTGCAATTGGTGAAAAGTTTTATGGAAAAGCCTTATGTGATTTAGGAGCGAGTATCAATCTTATGTCTCTATTGATTTTTAAATGTTTAGATTTAGGAGAGATTTATTGATTTTTAAATGTTTAGATTTAGGATAGATTTCCCCTACTACTGTAACTCTTGAATTAGCTAATCGATCAATAACTTATCCTAAAAGAGTTATAGAAGAAGTATTAGTAAAAGTGGATAATTTTATTTTTCCTCTAAACTTTATAGTATTAGATATGAAGGAAGATAAAGAGATCCCTATTATTTTGGGGAGACCATTTATTGCAACAGGCAGAGCTGTGATAGATGTGTAAAAAGGAAAATTAATAATGAGAATTAATGATCAAGAAATAACATTTAATATTGCAGAAGCTATGAAATATCCTATAATAGAAAAAGACAATGAGTGTTTTAGAATGGAAGTTACTGGTTATCTAAGTAATGAGCAATTTAAGAAAGATTTTGAAGAAAAATTAAGGAAAGAAGAATTTATTGAGAAAGAGGATGAAATAAAAGAAGAAGATTTAGATTATATTCAAGACAAATTTGAAACTTTAGATTTGTTGGAGCATGATAATAAAAATCTTATTCCTTCAAGTATTAAACCACCTGAACTTGAACTGAAAGTATTACCTGCCCATTTAAAATATGTGTTTTTAGTAGATTCATCTACATTGCCTGTTATTGTATCTTCTGAGTTAATTGAGATTCAAGAACAAAAATTAATAGAAATGTTAAAAAGATTTGGATGAAATTTAGTAGATATTAAATGAATTAGTCTTTCAATTTATGTGCACAAAATTCTATTAGATGAATAATACGAATCTAAAGCTGATCCTTAAAGGAGATTAAACCCCATAATGAAATAAGTTGTTAAAAAGGAAATTTTAAAATGGTTAGGTGCTGGAATTATATATCATATTTCAGATACTGCTTGGATAAGCCCAATTCACTGTATTCCAAAAAAAGGAGTGATCGTTGAAGTAAATGAGAAAAATAAATTAATGTTAATAAGGTAAGTTACTGATTGGTGAATTTGTATAGGGAAATTTTAAAATGGTTAGGTGCTGGAATTATATATCATATTTCAGATACTGCTTGGATAAGCCCAATTCACTGTATTCCAAAAAAAGGAGTGATCGTTAAGGAGTGATTGTTGAAGTAAATGAGAAAAATAAATTAATGGTAATAAGGTAAGTTACTGATTGGTGAATTTGTATAGACTATAGAAAATTAAACATGGCCACATGGAAAGATTACTTTCTCTTACCCTTTGTAGACCAAATATTGGATAAATTGGCTGGAAATAAATATTACTGCATTTTAGATGGATATACCAATTTTAGATGGATATACCAATTAATTTTAGATGGATATACCAATTATCATCAAATTCCAATTGCTCCTGAGGATCAAGAGAAGACAACATTTACAAGGAACATTTGCTTTTCGTCTTTTCGTAAAATGTCTTTTGGATTATACAATGCATCTGCAACATTTCAAAGATGTATGATGTTCATATTTAGTTATTTGACTAAACATGAAATGGAAGTATTTATGGATAATTTCTCTATGTTCGGAGCTTCATTTAAATTATGTTTAAATAATTTAGAAAAAGTTCTGGAATTATGTGAAAAAATCAACCTAGTATTAAATTGGGGAAAATGTCAATTTCTGGTTGCAGTAGGAATTGTACTTGGGTATAAAATTTCTAAAAATGGCATGGAAGTAGATCTTACAAAAGTTAAAGTTATTGAAAAATTACCACCACTGACTACAGTCAGAGGGGTAAGAAGTTTTCTAGGACATGCTGGTTTTTACAGGCGTCACATAGAAATTTTTTTCAAAAATAACTAAGCCATTATGCCAACTTTTAGAAAAAGATACAAAATTTGATTTTAATGGGGAATTCTTTAAAAAATTTGAATTATTGAAAGAGAAATTAATCACTGCACTTATAATAGTTCCACCTGATTGGGAGAAACCAGTTGAAATAATGTGTGATGCTAGTGATTATGCTATAGGAGCTATTTTAGGACAAATGCACAACAAAGTTTTTAAAGTAATATATTATGCAAGTAAAACTCTAAATGATGCTCAAATTAACTGCACTACTACTAAAAGAGAATTATTAGCTATTGTTTATGCCTTTGGTAAATTTAGACCTTACTTAGTTGGAACTAAATGTATAATGCATACAGATCATTCTGTTGTCAAATACTTAATGCAAAAGAAGGATGCTAAACCAAGATTAATTACATGAACACTTCTATTGCAAAAGTTTCATTTTACTGTAGTTGATAGAAAGGGAAATGATAATCAAATAGCTGATTATTTGTCTAGACTAGAAAAGAAATATTAACCAATTTTATAAATGAAATTTTAGAAAATTTCCCTAATGACCAGTTATATAATATTGATGAAATTAATACACCGTGGTATGCTGATATAGTAAATTATATTGTAAGTGATATTCTACCACCTGATATTAAGAATCAGCAATTAAAGAAATTTATATATGATTCAAAATTCTATTTTGGGGATGACCCATATTTATATAAATAATGAAAGGATATAATTATTAAAAGGTGCGTGCCTTATGAAAAAACTCAAAAAATAATTGAAAGATGTCATGATTCTGAATTTGGACATTTTGAAACAAATAGAACTGCATAGAAATTTTGCAAACTGGCTTTTATTGGCCTACTTTTTTTAAAGATGTTAATGAATATATTAAAACATGCGATCGATGTCAATGAGTAGAAAATATTTCTTGAAGAAATAAAATGCCTCTAAATTACACATTGGAGGTTGAAATTTTTGATTTGTGGGGATTAGATTTTATGGGACCATTTATGCCTTCATTTGGAAGCTTATATATATTACTTGTTGTTGATTATATGTCCAAATGGATTGAAGATGTTGCTATACCTAATGTGATGCTCGAAGTGTTTTTAAATTTTTAAATAAAAATATTTTTAATGCCGAGAGTAATTATTACTGATGGAGGATCTCATTTTAGGAATAAGAGAATCGAAAAATTAATTAAAAAATAAGATATTATATGTATATTCTCTACTGTTTATCATCCTCAGATTAGTGGTCTAACAGAAACATCAAATCGTGAAATAAAATAAATTTTAGAAAAAGCTGTAAATCTTTATAAATTGGATTGGTCTGCTAGATTAGATATTGTTTTATGGGCATAAAAAACTGCTTATAAGACTTTTATAGGAATGTCCTCATATAGACTTATTTTTAGAAAAAAAACATGTCACTTACCAGTAGAATTGGAGCATAAATTATTTTGTGCTATTAAGGAATTTAGTTTTAATCTAAAAGATGCTGTGCTATTAAGGAATTTTTAGTTTTAATCTAAAAGATGCTGGTAAGAAAAGATGATTGCAACTCAATGAACTTGAGGAGATTATAAATGAAACATATGCTAATGCAAAAATCTATAAAGAGAAAATGAAAATATGGCATGATTGGAATATTATTCAGAAGAAATTTGAACCTGAATAAGAAGTTCTATTATATAATACAATTGTTCCCAGGAAAACTGAAATTCAGATGGTTAGGACCATTTAAAGTGATTAAAGTCTATCATTATGGAACTATTGTTATTAAAGATCCTAACACTAGATTAAAACTAGAAAAATATTTAAAGTTAATGGGCATCGATTGAAGCATTATTATGAAGGACACATACCACAATTTAAAGAAATTTTGATGCTAAGTCAACCCAACTAAACAATGGTACGTCGGGCTGACGACGTTAAACCAAGCGCTTTGTGGGAGACAACCCATATAGAAATCTATATATCTATAAATACAATTTTGTTTAATAAGTGTATTTATATTTATGTATTTATGTATTAGGAAGTAATAGTATTTTTTAATCCTACACAATTTTATATATCATAAATTAAGGCAAATATTGGTATTACAAAAAAATTTGGAATCAAATTGAACAAAATATTAAAAGACACGAATTTGGCCTCTCGCGCCAATGACACCCGCCTAATAGACCATGACGCTGATAGTGACATTGGGAGCGTCGATAGCGTCTTGAGTATTTTTTCACGTGCAAAGCAAATTTGGCGAACTTTGGCGACATTTGGCTCCACAATAACTGCTGAGAGGTGGTTTTAAAGTCCTAAAAACTGCCTTGGACGTCCCCAAAGTTCCTAATTTTAAATTCCATGGCTTCTAATTCTAGAAATACTTCAAGGTATGAAGTTTTCAATAGAAGAAAGTTTATCAATTTCGACGCACAAAGATTATACGTCAAAGTCATCATGAAGAAGAGACTTATTACGGAGAGAGGCTTTGTTAATTATGAATTAGGTAATCCAAGTTCACAGATTGAGAAAATCATTGTGCAAAGACGTTGGGAAGTTATGTGCTACACTACCGATGCAGTTGTAGTACCGGTGGTAAAAAAATTCTATGCTAACTTACATGGAATTACCCAAGGAGTCATCTTTATTTGAGATAAGGTTGTACCATTTACTATGACTCAGATTAATGATTTGTATATGATAGAAAACATTCCAATCTATCATTATACAATTTTATCCAGACGAGAGATACGATGCAAGATGTATATAATTTTCTGGCAGATGAAATGATAATTGGGAAATCAGAGATAAGGGATATGTTAGTTTCTCTGCTTCACTGCTTAGTCCAATATCAAAACAATGACATTTCTTTATATCTGCAAAATTACTCCCTACCATGAAGATTAGTAGAGTTGCAAGAGAAAGTTCTATCCTAAGCTATTGCATTCAAATGGAAAAACCCATTGATGTGCGGTCGATTATTTTCAAATCCGTTATCGATATTATAATGAATGGGCTAATATATGGACTAGGGCATCCTTTCACAATTTTCCTACTTTGCAGTCAATCTCAAGTTCCATATGAAAGTTGGGAGAAAGTTTTTTTTCCTTGGGAGGCCATTATTCCTATTGATGGCAATTGTATAGGGAATGAAACTAAATCATTAGCTGTTAGATGTTATTTTGGATCATTCATCATAGTTGGAAGTTCAATAGCTTTGGAGAAGAAAATGAAGAAAATAGAAAATGAACTTTAGAGTATTACAAATATAATAGGAAATCTTAACTACCTTTTTGATCACCAAGATTGGAGGATGAATGAGATCTTTGATCATATCGGGACGATTAAAGTAGGATTGGTGCATATGTTTAATAAAAATGGATGGATCAATGAAAATTTGACAAATTAATTCCCGTACCGACCCTTCTACAATTTGTATGTCCATTACCAGTCTATGGGAGATATTAGAGGAGGAGAAAGTATTGAAGATGAGACAGATTAAATGAAGAAGTTGGACTCTCTAATAGTATAAAATGCTTATGCTTTTAATGTAATTGTGTGGATTTGATTTACTTTACTTTGCTATAGAACTCTATTGACTTTGATTGTGTATAGTTTTGAGTCAGTGTTCTAGTGTTGTGGCTTGATTTTGATGTTGAATTATAATTTAGTTTTCTTTAAGAATGTGGAAGTGTGATTAGAAAAATGTATTTGTAAAAAGTGGATTTTCATATATAAAAGTTAGTTTAGTGTTGTTTGTGAAAATGCTTGTTTGTGAATTATTTTTAGATGAAAATTAGTGTTCAAAAAGACTAAATAGACTTTGGAGTAAATTGAAAGAAAATTGAAATTTGAAAAAAATCAAAATATGAATTTTTTTGGCCACTGACGCCGACGGCAGCGGCATGGGCGCTGACAGCACCCTCAAGCCGAACCCACCCAAACACCCTTAAAATTTACAATTTGCACAGTAAAACGCCATTTTAAACCTTTAAGTCACATTCAACCTTCATTTTTGCACCTAGGGCTTGTTATTGCTCATATTTGAGCGATGTTAAGGCAAACAAAGTTTTGATTTCATCTTTTCTAGATAAGAGCTACACTTTGAACTCAAAATTTTTTATTTTCAACAAAGATTTATCTTACATTATCGAGATCCGAAATTTTGAGATTTTTTTGGAACATTTTGAGAAAATCTTTTGGTGAAGAACTCTCACTTAGTATATTTAAGTTTAAAGCTTTCCACATTGTGAATTTCAGAATTTTTGATTTTTGGGAATTTATTTTGATTTTATCAAATTTTCATAGATTTATCATGACACCTAGAATGTGCAAAGGAATGAGAAAGGTAGATTTTGATGATCAAAGGTTTGTCAACTATAAGGCCAACATTTGCTTCAATAGTCTACTTACAACTAAAAAAGTGATTACGGATCAAGGATTTAAAAATCCGGGAAGAGAAGTCGAGTGATTAATCAATGTTCAGCAGTGGGAGAGTTTTTGCTACTTTACTGCTGAGGCGATTATTGGTGCAGTGATGGAGTTCTATGCCAATTTCAAGGAAACTTCTGAAGACTATGTGTTTGTTCAAGGGAAAATGGTGGAGTTTACTCCAAGGAAGATTAATGAATTTTATCAGTTAGAAGATTTGTATAGCTGCCAGTACAAATCATTATCTACTACAAATGAAGCCTTGGATGAGGTTATTTCTTTTCTTACTGATGGAAGAGGAACCTGGAAGCTGAAGAGTGGTGTTAGGATAAATTTTTCTCTTTCTATGTTAAATGTAGTATCTAAGGCCTGACACTATTTTATTTCTGTAGAAATGATACTAATAAATCATCATAGTGAGGTAACAAAGGATATAACCATCTTGAACTTCTGTATCCAGCAGGTGATGAGGATAGATGTAGGCTCATCTTGCCCTGATCTTCACACTATGTGAACAGGTAGGAATTGATTTTAGAGCAGATGATGAGAGGATTGAACCTCTAAAACATATTGAGCCTGCCAATATAAAGACTTATGAATCTCATGTTGGATGGAGATCTGGAAGTAGGACTAATGATATTCCTTCTACTTCAATTACTTCTAGTACCCCTACTATCCAGGAACTTATGGAACAAATGATCATCTAATAGAGAGATATCTTGAGAATGGATAGTAGAATGGAAAATATGGAGGCTAGAAATGCTGACAATGATGATTTGATAAGATATAAATTTGAATATGATGCTTCTTATGATGATGCAATGGTCAAATACATTAGGGGTGATCACTCAGTTCAGTTTCCTACTCACCCTATTTTTACTCCATATCAGTAGCATAATTTGGATGGGATGTGGAAGAAGAGTGGAAGAAGAAGAAGAAGACAATGATTGGTGATGTGTTAGTTAGATTATTTTAGTTTATATTTATTTGTAATTTATTTTTGAGGCAATTTGTTTTTATACTGTGATACTTTATTTTAATTGTATGTTGTGTTATGAACAATAGATCTGTGAAACTGCTGGAAGTTGTTAGTTTTTAGTATTTTGTTGGATGTATTTGTATTTAACTCTTTCTCAACAAATTTTTATATGTATTATGTGTTATTTAATGTTTCAAGTATTGTAGCTTTTCATATTAGCACCTGTAATTTTTTAGAGTTAAGTTTCAAATCAGAACCTTCAATAAATGATCCTGAAAAAGAAAAGAAAAAGAAAATAAAAAGATGAGAGGAGAAGCTTGAGGGGATGACTAATTAAAAACTAACTTCACTTGAATAAACTTAAAGAAGAAGGCTTGGGTACATTTTCTAAACTTATATTTCAGCATTAGCATATTTACTAGTAAAGCTTCATGAATTTATTTTTCATATGGATTTTGGTATTAGAGGATAACTTTAGAAAAATATTTCTATGTTTCTAAATATATAGTAAACTTAAGTAAAAATTTTTAAATAATAAAGGTTAATTTTAGAGATTAAGATATTTAGTATGATAGAGTAAGGCTATGCTTTTTTTATTTTAAGTAAAGGAATTTGTATGTTTGAAGTATTAAAAATCTTAGAGATTCATGTAAGAAGAAAGAATAGAACTTTATAAAAAACCTTTAAAACTAATTTAAATTTATAAAGTAAAGGAATGTGAAAAGTTTTTTAACTTTAAAAAGAGGATAGTGAAGTTAGAAATCATTAAAGGTTGTCTATATATAGTAATCCTCACATAAAAAAAAGAAAGAAAAGAAAAAGAAAAAAAAAAGAGAAAGGATTGAAAATGATCCTAAGAAAAAGAAAAGAAAAGATGTGAGGAGAAGCTTGAGGAGATGCCTAATTAAAAATTGGCTTCACTTGAATCAACTTAAAGAAGAAGGCTTGGCTACATTTTCTAAAATTACATTGCAGTATTAGCATATTTACTAGTAATGTTTCATGAAGTTCTTTTTCATATGAATATTATAAGTGGCTTTAATATGAATAATTTGCAATTTTCATCAAAAGGAATAGAAAATCAAGGAAAATCAAAAATCTTAGACTTGACTGCAAGATATTCTTATACCTTTAGTATTAACTGAAGTTATTTTCTATTAACTGGAGTTAACTGGAGTTATTTTAAATTTTTCTAAAGTTATACTATTGTATTTAGTGGACTTAAATATAGAAATCTAGAAGTTAAATCTTTGACATGAGTCATGTTTTTATGTAGTAAAGGAGTTATTTGAGGACAAGTAACATTTAAGTTTGGGGGTTTTTGATACACAAAAAATATACCATTTTTATACCCATATTTTATACTCATTTTTGGTGATATTGCACTTTAATGGAAGGTTTTTTTTTGTTTATTACAAGTTGTTGATTTTTTAGGACTTGGAGCAAAAAGGAAGCAAAATGGATAAAATTTGGAGTCAAAATGGAGAATTTTAAAAATTGTTTAGCACCCATGTTGTTGTTTAACAGAGAAGAAAGATTAAATTAAATGGCCTCTGGCCCCGACGGTGACAGAATGGGCGTCGACGACACCAGTGTCGGTGCAGACACTATTTCTACAAGATTCGACGAATTTGGATGCTTTTTAAAGAGTTTTTGGATGCACCTATTGGAGAACCGACCCTAGACTCTATTAACAGCCAAAATTGATCAGAAAAATTGCTCTCCTTAATCTCTCTCAACCATCTATTGCCCGTTCTTGCCACTTTACATCATTTCACGCCATCCCACACCATTTGTTAGGTATTTTCTTTATATTTTTGAGTTTTTGTGCTAAGTTTAAGTGTGAATTCTTCTTTAAAAAGTGTTGGAAAGGAAGAGAAGTGAGAGATTTCGTCTTCCTACATTTTGTAAGAGAGGCTACAAGGGATTTTCTTCGAGAAAGAGTTTCAGATAAGTGTTATTTATTTATTATTGTTCTATAAACTTCCTTTTATATATAAAATTTATGTTTTGTTGTATCTTTCTCATGAAGTCTGAGTAGTTTCCTCTATCTTTCTCCCTACTCTGAGATATGATGAAATGAAGGATAATTTGGATGTGCCAATGTTAAAATTTAAAATAAATTGTGATGGTTTTTCAACTCCGCTCTTAATTTACTTTTCAATCTTGCCAATTGATTTGTTAAAATATGTTGTGAAACATATGATCGGGGAAATGGAGTATGAGTTCTACAACTGATTGAGAATCACATTTAAATCCATGAAGGAGTATTTCCTTCATCAAATTAGGTGCAAATAAATAGGGAACAATACGTTGTTGGATATAGAATTGGAGATTTTAGGGTGACAGACTAAAATCCCCAATTATTTAGGGGAAGGGAGATGGGAGCTCTGGAGTGGGAGCCATTATTCTCCTAGCCTAGCCACGAATTTGGGGACTAAATTTAAGATTAGCCAATGATTTTCTATAAAACTAAATAAGGGTAGAGAATTAAAATTGCTCTGATTGGCACAATACATATTTAAACCATTTATCTCATCTTATTTCACCAAAAAGCTCATTGTAGTGGGAAAGATGCTTTTTCATATAAGAAAACTTCATCACATAAACATATTTTAGTAGTTACTATTTTAAAACATTGCATTTAAATTCTGTTAGTAGTTAATAATTTAGCTTTTATAATATCTTTAAAATTCAAAATTAGTGACAGTAATTTCATTATATTCTGTGAATTTCCTAGTTAATTTATCATTTCAAATTTTAACCTTCCTCGTGCGATCAATATTTGGGAGTTAAATAGAAAGTCTTACATTACTTGATAACGATACATATACTTACGTAGAATACCAACTTTAAGAGCTTAACTTTATTATTTATAAAATACCACATCAAGATTTTGGCATCGTTATAAAGTGGAGTTAACTTTATAAATTTTACACAACTATATTTCGTTGCATCACCTCTATCCTTCAAGTCAAACACGCAGTCAAGAATTCTCCTCTCATCACTTTCGGAGAAAACCCCTATGTGAAGTTTCAGACCTTCTAAGATGTTAGCAAATTTCCATTGAATTTCCTCAAAAAACTCAAATTCTCTTTTCTTGACTTTGCTCATCCTTTTTAACTTTGCGATAGGAATCCTTTGTGGTCGTTGGGGATGCTCCCCAATTTCAATCTCTGTGTGAAACCATGCCTGCGCCACTCTATATATAGTGTGATGTATGACTCAGTATCCTGGTGCTCGGCCTCTTATACCCTATGTTGGCAGGTGGACACTCCTTGAAGGTATGATAATGATTCAAATGGAGGGCGTTACATCATGGGCACTCCATAAATGCCCCTCTTGTTGATGCTTATCTTGGAGTCTCATCGTTGCCCATTAGGCAACCCGGGCAAAGCTCATTTGGAATCTCTTGCAGTGTCGGCTATGTAATAGAATCTGACTTTTCTTTCATAACGAGCATACAGGTAGAAGCTTCCCTCATGCATGGATTATAGAATCCCTCCTCAAGAATTAGGGTAAGTGTCACCTCTGATTTTTTTATATATTTTCTCTCTTGACATAGGAAATTTCTATGCTTACAGCGTTGTGTCCTTCTAAGCGACGCATCTGACACTCTTTCTTCAATGGCTCTGACCAAGTTTCCTGTCGGTGCGGTGATTATGGACTGTAAACAACTAGTTCCTTATATTATATTTTGTAGCTTTTCTGCTTTCTTCCTCTTTAGTGAGGAGTCTTCTTTAGTACTAATTATGAGCAGTGATGGTAACCCTTCTATCTCCCGGCGGCTGACTATGCTCATAATGGGACCCCCGTAGTCTACGTTGACATGACCGTAGTCCTGGTCAAAGTTCACGACATCGCCTTGGGCAATTCTTCCTTTATTTATTACGAGATTCAAGCCATCCTTAAAGGCAAAAATTAGCTTCTGTTCTGACATATTTCTACAAAAGACAGAAAAACATCAGCGCACTGAAATTTAGAGCAAACAAGAACAACAACAAAATAGTTACTAAATGAATTCTTAATTTATACAAGTTCAAGTATTTTATTTATTTAATTTAATTTAGTGAAATTTCAGAATTAAAATGATGGAAATTAAGGTAGGAAAATTCAAAATTTTATTTTACTGTGGTTAATTCAATTAAAAAAATTTGAACTCGGCCACAGACGTTGGCCAAACAAACATCCCAAACTAGTAATATTTACAGAAAATAATTTCAAGCAATATCATCTTGTGTAGTACATCTTTAAATATTGGTCATTAATCAAAAATATATGTCTTTCGCCTCGGAAAACCACCAACCGGTAAGATCCTCCTGAATAGATCTTCTCTATGATAAATGGTCCCTCCCAAGTTGGTTAAAATTTTCCACCTATCTTGTGGTGTGCAAGAATAGGACTTCTGAGAATGAGTATGAGATCACCAACTTTGAACACCCTCGGGTGGATCAGCTTTTCATGAGCCTACACCATCCTTGCTTGATAGAGTTCCAAATTCTGTTGTGCTTCTAATCGTTTTCCATTGAGACCTTCCAATTCTTCAAGTCTGAGCTTTGCACTTTCTTCTGTTGTAATTTGATTGGCAACATCAAGTTTGAGAGATGGTATATGAAATTCTAAAATGGCCTCAGACCCATATACAATTGCGTAGAGTGTACATTGAGTGGGAGTTCTAAACGTTGTCCTCTAGGCTTACAAAGCTTCCAACAATATATCATGCCATTCTTTTGTATTCTCGTCCAACATCTTCTTCAAAATTTGCAAGAGCATTTTATTGAAGGCCTCGGCCAGGCCGTTTGCTCTTGGATAGTAAATTTTAGAGTTTCTCCAATCTATTCCATGTCACTTGACGAATTTTAGATAATCTGACTCTTGAAGAATTGAAGAACATGTTGTGTTGTAACCTCCCATAACGACACTGCTTCTGCCAATTTGGAGAAGTAATCCATAGCTTTAAGAATAAATTTGTCCCTTAGAGGATGGAGGGTCTATTGGACCTATTATGTCTGTGCCCAAATATTTGAATAGCCACAAGGCAACAGTTGGATGTAGGACATTTGGAGGTTGGTATAATACCACCTTATGCACTTAATAAAGGTGACACTTTTTGGTTGTATCCATGCAATCAAATATCATTATTGGCCAATAATATATGAGTCTTTTAATCTTTATTTTCATCTTTAGCCCTGACTAGTGAGTTCCACACAATCCGACGTGTACTTCTTTGACGATATTTTGTGCTTTTTCTCTGCTCAGACATCGCAACCACATCTGATCAAATGTCCTTTTTTAGAGGACATCACCCATTAAAGCATACAACGTAGCTCTTCTTATGATGTGATATGCCTCAGACTTGTATTTTGGTAGCTTCCCTTTTTGAAAAAAAATTATCAATGCCTTGCACAAATCTTCATTAATGTCAGCTACTGCAGTCATCATCTCTTCTTCTTTTTTGAGCTTGTGTAGATTGTTGAGGTTGATTTTTGACAAAACTTGATGTCTGGTATTAATATGTCAATGGAATCCACCAGTGGACACACAAGTTCGTTACAAAGTTTTGCTAGAGCATCAGTGTGGGCATTATCTCCCCTAGGAATATGATATAGAGTCACACTATGGATGTGTTCTAGTAGCTTCATTGTTTATTGAGGAATATGATATAGAGTCCACTATGGATGTGTTCTAGTAGCTTCATTGTTTATTGATGGTATTCTGCTAATCTCGGCTTCAAAATCTTGTAGTGTCTGGAAACTTGTTGAATGACGAGTTGCGAGTCGCCATAGATGACAATGTCTGAGATTGTCAATTCTAACTCGGTGATCAATGCTTCATATTTTGCTTCATTGTTTATGCATGGCTCTGTCAGGTGATAGAAGAGTCTCATCTTACCCTGATATGGTGTGGTGAAAATCAAACCAATTCTTGCTTTGCCTGGTATAACTATCTCCGATCCATTGTCCTTTCTCGCTGATGAAGGTCCATCGAAGTACATTTCCCAATGTCTGGCACTAGACTGTTCTACTTGTAGTATCTGCTCATCTGGTAGATTATTGTTGAGAGGGGAGTCAGCTGGAAGTGGGTGCGCTGCGAGAAAATCTGCTAAAATCTGTCCCTTGATAACGTGGAGGGGAACAAAGGTTGTATTGAATTGCAATAAAATCATCGACCACCTTACTAAACGTTCGGAAAGTGTTGATTAATTCATCAAATATTGCAATGAATTAATTTTCAAAATAAGGGTTACTTATGAGAAAACATGTAATGTCTAAGCTTCTGGGCAGCGAAATTTAAAGCTAGACAATATTTCTCAAAAGGCGGATACTATACCTCCGTCAGTAATAGACGATGACTCAAGTAGTAGAGTGCATTTTTCTTACTCTAATCATTGACTTGAGTTAGCAGGGCTCTAGTAGAGTCTTCTAAAGTTGCGGTATAAAGTATCAAAGGTCTTCCCGGGATAGAGGCTACCAAAAGCAGTGTCATTAAATATAGCTTAACATCCTCAAAGGCCCGCTGACATTTATCATCCCAAATGAATTTGGCTCCCTTTTTAATTAATGTTAAGAAGAGCTGGCACCTTCTTGAGAGATTAGAAATAAAGCATCACAGGTATGTCAGTTTGCCTTGAAAGTAACGTAGTTATTGAAAGGTTTTGGGAGGATCAATTTCGAAGATAACTTTAATCATATCTAGATCAATCTCGATTCCCCGATGAAGAACAATGAATCCTAGAAATTTCTTGGAGGGGATGCCAGAGGCGCACTTTAAGGGATTCATATTGAGATTGTATTGTCGTAATCATTCGAGCACAATCCTCAAATCGTATGAATGGTATATTTTCCGTTTAATTTTGATGACCAAATCATCCACATAGTATTCCACTTGGTTATGAATGAGGTCATCAAAGATTATCGTCATAGTTCGTTGATATGTTGCTCCAGGATTCCTTAATCCAAACGGCATCACTGTGTAGCAAAAAATCCTAATCGACATCCGAGAAGCTGTAAGTGTTGCATCTTCTAGAGCCATCTTGATTTGGTTATAACCTGACGATCCATCCATGAAAGAGAAGTTCTCGTGTTGCGAAGCAATGTCCACCATCAACTTTGGTATTGGTAACGGAAACTTATCTTTTGGACATGCTTTATTTAAATCCCTAAAGTCGACACAAATATGGATTTGTCCATTCTTATTCTTAACCGGTATAATGTTGGCTAACCAGGTGGGGTATTGCTCTTCCCGCACAAAACTAGCATCTATTAACTTCTTTAACTCAACAATGACTTGTTGCTCTATCCCGAGGCTCGTCCTTCTTGCAGCTTGTTTCACTGGGGTCATATCTTTTTCTACCCCGAGCTTGTGCACTGCAACTTCTACTGATTGCCCTAATATTTCATCATAGCTTCAGGTGAAGCAATCTTTAAATTCTGACAATAATTTTATTAATTATGTGGATTCTTCCTCACTGAATAGAGAGCTTATAAAGGTAGTTCGGAGCTAATCCTCAGTCCCGAGGTTGACTTCTTTAAATTCATCAATTGTTGATTTAATCTCTTCTTCACATTTTGGTAGAGCATCATCTATTGACTGATCTTCAGAGTCATCCTTTACATCAAGGAAATCCTTTTTCAATTCGTTAGTAACAATCATACAAAAATCTGATCATCGACTGATCCTATAGTACCAAATCTGAGACCTTCTTTCGAGTTAGGAGTGTGAATTTTAACATTCCACAATTTCTCAAAAAATTTTAGCTTATTCTTTAACATTTTCTTTGACACATATCCATGTTGAATTAACTTTTGTACATAAGGAGAAAAGTAACCAAAAGGTAATTCCACTAATTCATTAGAATTCTCTTCCATCTCTTCCAAATTTACATGATTAGTAGAAGTAGAAGCATGATAAAACTTGATCAGCTTTGAACCAATGCTACAGACTTCCTTGACTTCTAAACACTCAACCTTTTGGGGGTGGATCGAAGTAAGGGTCATGGCATGCACGTAGTGGTTCATCTAATCATACATAGACTCATATTAACTTTTCTCCACATCTTCTAAGGAAATCTCAAACTGAGGCTTCTTCTATTTTATCATCATCTTTTCTTCCCCAGAGCTTTCTTCTGCATCAATGTTGATGGTCGGACTAGTCTGTTCATCAATCATGTTGGTTCTTCCTCGTTCACATCCCCGACCTTGATCTCGGGTGTGTAGGCTAAAAGAACCTCTATCAGCTCATTGTTAAAAAATGGTAGTAGATCGTTGAAGTGGAGTTGAATGGCCTTGCTCTCGTGATCCTTCTGAATCTTTTATTTCATCAGTCACAACTTCATGGGAAAAGACAGTCTTCTTTGGAGATCCATTTTAGGCAATGTCTTCATGGATGCCTGCTTCATGAACTAAAAATGTTTGTAAATCTCCTTGATACAATGTTCTTGTCCTTCTTTAGAATACTTTATGCATTGGTGTAGAGATAACAGAACCATGTTATGCTCGTAACTCCATGGTTGATCCAGTGTTGAAAGAGGTCTCTGCGTCGAGGATATAAAATTTTGTAGTTGTTACTAGCTCTCCAACTTTCATTAATAATGTAATCAATCCAAGGGCTCTTTCTCCCTTCTGGTTAAATCCTCTTAACATTATTTCATCAGTTGTAAGCTTCTAAGCATCAATATCTAGATATGTTAAAGTCCATAGACTCATTAAGTTGAGTGACGCCTTGGATCTACCAAAACTCTGGATAACACAAATCTGTCGATACTAACAGGGATTTAGAGCGGTCGGTTGTAGTCAGTGGTACCGAGTAACAAGTCTTCATCTATGAAGGTTATCCTAGGTTATTATTTTAATGAACAAACTTCATCTGAGGATGTGATGACCAATTGAGCTAAGCAAATCTTTAGATCAGGTAAAGCACTAACTAGAGATTCTCTCATTTCATTTGACAAGGTCAGAGCATCATAGATGCTTAGTTTGGCTGACAACCTCCTAAGATGAGCTAGTACGCGTTATAATAGCTAGTACGTTATAATCCACTTTATACAATCCTCCAATCTTTACTTGGTTATGTGTCTCTTCTAGTGGTAGAGGTGGAGGTGGTTCCTCTGGAGCGACTATTTGTTTTCCATTATCTATTGGAGTTGTTCTCGGGGGTAAAACCTTTCCCCTCCTCAAATTTATTTATATAATCTCTTCTTCTTCTTCTTCTTCTTGCAATGTTGTTGGCAAAACTTCAAGTGTCTCTTCTGTATCAGAGAAATCCAATTTGATGGCAAGCAATGCACTGTGATACTCGAGGACTGGTTCCTCACTCACGACGCAATCATAATCGGTGTTGTCGATATCTTCTTCATTCTCATCGGCATGTTCATCAGACTCAAGCACGATATGAGGATTAGTTTGGGAATTGAGATCGGAGTTAGACTGGCCAAAGTTAGTTACATTATTCCTAGAGACATTTAGAACGTAACCAAAATTATAATCATTAGGTAGGGCAAAGAGACAATCATACATTGTCAGGGGTTCGAGGATTTTCTTCCCTGAAGCTAAGACAACCAATCTAAAGAGGCAACCCCTATCGGGGTCCCCCGCACTATCGGCCTTCATGAAGACATTTTTCTTCTTCTTTGGCTGTGGTGAGTTCTCTGGTGAAATATCTAACTTGTGCTTGACAGGTTGTAGACTTTTAACAGCTGCCTGCACTGAAGCAGTTTGAATCTGTTCCAGTATCTTTTTGGATCATTTGCTCCAAATTGTGCTCCATCAATTTTCCCCTAAATACGTATCTATCAAAGTGATTGGCTCGACCAAAATCATATTTCTAAATACGTATCTATCAAAGTGATTGGCTCTACCAAAATCATATCTAAAAAACCTTTTTCAGGTTCTTTCAAATATTCTTTCCGGATATTTTATTTCCTTCTTTAAAATTCATCTCAAGCGATCTTGAAACTGAAATAACCCTCTATTTTGTGTCCCAATACCCTGTGATAGGGGCAAAAATTGGGAAGATCCTTTTTGTTAACTTACTCTAACTTCTTTGGTTCTAGCAATCAGAACTCAGGCTTCTTTAATAAATTTATGAACAACTTTGGCACATCTTCATCCTTGAAAGAATACAGTGTCTGATATGGTCCTTTCTGGTATGACTGCTAGCTAGACTGTCCATGTTGTTGTGTCTGTTGCTGCAGAGGCTGAATATGTTGTGATAACTATTGGGAAATTTTATGATAATGTTCGGCCTAAATCCTCATCGGCTTCTTCCTTTTATCAACTGTCGCTACTGTTTCAGATTTCTTCTCGAATATTATGGCTAGTCTCGGCATGTCAGCTTTTTCCTGGGATTCCATGTGCTTGACTTCTTCTTATAGACTACTATAATTGCTTAGCAGTTTCTCGAAGGACTTGATGGTGAGTTCCTTAAGCATGAAAGCTACCAGACCATGAATGCTTTCGACTAGAATTTAATTTCAATCGGATGATGTTTCTATAATCGAGGTTCGCATTTCATGCTAAAGTTTGTCCACCTCAAGATATAATCCGCCAAAGTTTCGTTAGGCTTTTGCCTTTCCATTACAAGATCTCCAATATTTGTGCTCCAGCAAATCTCTTTCACAAACAGATGCTTTAACTCGACAAACGTCTTCAATAATCTGTTGGGCAACTCGACATACTAATCGAATGCAATCCTTGATAGGTTATTGAAAAACTAACAGAAGAGCTAGGCTTCACTACCTCTGGCATTGCAACAATTGGCTCGAAACTGGGTTATATGATGGCAGGGATTTATGGTTTCATCGAACGTCTTAAAATTTGGTGACACAAGACCCTTAGGGTAGGGCACGACATTGAACTCTTCTAGGTAAGGTCTACCCTTTGAAATTGATGCACCACCCCTAGATTGGGCTAAGGCCCGTCGAACTTGTTGTTCGACCATCTACTTGATATCTTTTTCCAGTATTACACTCTGTGAAGAATATTTCTTCTGTGGATCGTATCTGTTGGCAGAGGCAACTTCTCTCCTTTTGTCTGTAATGTGAATTATCTCTAGTGGTTGAATTCTGGAGAAGCTTGCTGTTGCGACTGGGATTGCCCATGAACTGTAGCCCTCGCGGCTATGGTGGTGTCCATCTCTTCCATTCTTTTCTCCATCTGATTGATATGTTCATCTCTTAAGAAAAAAACCTGCGCAAGTCATCTACAACGTTCTATTCAACAAGCAGTTGGGCATCGCACGCAGATGAAGCGACTCTAGTCTCGATGACATTTATATCCATAAAATCCTCATTGAGGTAATCATTAAAATTGAAATCTTTATCATCCTCAATGGTTAACCCATGTTCTTTGGCCAACTCTGAAATCTCGGCCCTGAGCTTTTTAACCCTTTCTTCAATTATCCTTTCCATGATTATCTTGAGATCCTGGGGACTCTCATGAACATCCTCCCTCTGTACATTGGAATTTTTAGCAACGACTGCAACAACATCTGATACTTCAGACTCTTGCTTCATTCCACAATCTTGCCCTGCGAGCTCATCAAACTATACAGGTACGTCGACCTTGGGTACTCATACCTTCTACTCCAAAAGTGATGGCTTGAGACGAGGTGTCTCAACAGGGACATCAGTGTGTCGGGGAGAGGTGTGTTCCCTGGAGTGCAGACCAAATACAACACCAGTTTATGGAACATTCTTATGAGCAACAAGTAGTAGTATCCTCGGACGCAGATGTGACTTAGCCGGTCGACGTCTTGTAGATGTTAGAGCAGCAGTGGTAACAAAATTAGTGGTAGTGACGACAGTATCAACTAGGCTTCCTAGATAGAATCTGATGGAAATGCGAGCTGGCAAAACTTCTTACAATCTTTGAGACTGTCGGGTAGATCTAACATCCTTCAAAAGTTTTTTTTTTCATTTGAGGGGATACTTTGCATCCCACCTGCTTAAGTAGCTCAACAACTGAACGTCCTTCTTTGAAAAACAATTTTTGAAATGTTATATGGACTTCGATGATAGGAATGAGTTTCTCCTTCTCCTCATCCCAACCATGAAGTAATGGTAAAGCGGCGACAATCTTTTGAATACTTTCATACCCATTAGTACCCATTAATGAGTGAAACCTACTCTCTTAAAAAAGCAGAGAGGTCTCAAGCAATCTAAGTTCCTTCTGGGGAGGAATCTCATCAACAAATACCTTCTCTAGAATTTTGGCTTTAGTAGCCCTCTGAATCCTTCGACTACGAATTATTCTCTGTGACCTGGTTAATGGTACGAACATTGAACTATACTCGAATACAAATACTGATGGCGGGGCAATAAATTCTTCAACTGTGTATTCAACAATCATAACTTCCTTTCCTTTGACAGACGGCACGGTAGGCACAGTGACAATGAATCACATGACATTATGTGTAACAACTCTTGAGTAGATAGATGAGGGAAAAATGGACAAGTGTCGGGGTAGCAGTAGGCTTCACTTTCTTGCATGAAGAGAAACCTTGAGGACAGTTCAGGTTAATTTCAACAAGCGGCTCATGTACTTCCGGAGTGGTGACTTTCAGTAAGACAAACGGGGCCTTTCCAAGTATGACCTTGAGTTCGTTGAATCCAGCTCCAAACTTGATGGTGGGGGCAATATTGCGGGCATCACAGCTAGTCAACAAGTTGCAGGAGAAAGTGAGCTTTGGGAATGCGATTGCAGCAGCTTCAACAAGAAAGTTTTGGGGTTAGTGTTTGGCCAATAACTTGTAATTCTACTGCAAACACTAAAAATAAACAAGGGTCACTTTGTGGTCAGGGCAAGTCTTTCTTATTTTTATTTAATTTTAGTTTGTGAAGACTTTAAGATTTAGTAAGGTAAATTAAAAGTGGGAATACCCAATTAATTAAACGGGAAAGGTTAAGAAGAAGAGGAACACAACAATTTGATTTAATTTGCAAAGCAGCAAACCCAACCAGAAAAGATACGAGGAGAAGAGTAAAGTTTAGGACCTAGTGCGAGACCAACATCACAACACTCATCACTAAGGTAAACCTAGTTCAGCAACACACCTATTGGGGGCCTGACCCTACACAAAGATAAACATCTTAATGAACTCCTGAACCTCTTTTTTCAAAGGTGATTGAATAGACGATCCCGAAGTCCAAAAGAGTTGACAATACTTACCTAAGAAAGAAATCAGTGAAGCATGTTAACGGAAGAAGGGTAATCTGATCCATAAGCGACATGGTCACATTATTGATGTATGAAAATATGACTACCAGATCAAATTGGAGAGAGAAACTGATCCCCTGCAGAGTCACCAGAAGTTGTTAGTTGCCAAATTAAAAATTATCGGTCGCTAGAATGAGAATCTCGTTGCCCGCTTTAATTTAATATATGTATATATGTATAATTTTAAAAAAAGTAATATTTTAAGTTTTAAAAATACAAGATCGAACCGATCTCATATCTGCAATAGTGTAAATGATCGAGCACAACACTACAAGCAATATATCTACCTATTAGTGTTGCTCGATTAAATAAACTAATGAGTTTATAACATCTATTTTAGTCAGAGAAAACCCATTTTTTATGTTGACCGACAGGTTCCCCTATTTAATATAAATAATTGAATAGAGTTTATATTAAGATGGGTTCTTAAAGTTTACTATAATGGGAAGCTTCTATAGTTAATTAAATCTTAGATAATCGAAGTCACCTAAGAAAACTCTTGATTTAGATCAGGGAATATTGTCTTCAAGAATTTCAAGGGGTGGAACTTTTCAAAAGATCAGACCAAAGGAGTGTCAAAGGGGAATGACTCAAATTTGGAACATTGTTATGGAGTCCAAAGGAAGAGGAACTAGAGGTTGTCACAGATCCTGAGGAGAACCTCGGTGATTTCCCATGCTATCCTATGGTTTGGCTTCAGTTTCGAGAAAAAAAGATCATTTAAATGGTACATCCTGCCAATTTTATTAATTAGACTTACATTTATGCGAGATGATTGCACAAATAGCCTGGAAGATGTGAGGATTTAAGTCTTGACGAATGACAAACTCAGAATCCTGAAACAAGTTAGGGCTTAAATTGCACAACATGGTCGTGCAAAGGCCTAATGAAAGAGTTGAGGATTTATGGTACGCTAGGAGGACAATCTCGAAATCCTGTGGCTTGTGTTGTTTAATTCTAAGAAAGATATGTTGTACATCCCCATGCTATTGTATATCCTCATGCTGTTGTAGAATGTTGCGCACGAAGTTAGCTCCAAGCTCCTAGACAAAGTAACAGTTCTAAAGTCTAAATGTTAAAAAGTTTTTACCAAATGATTTAAAGTTATGGGGGGTTTTAATTGATTAGAGTGACACTGGTTATAATTTCACGGTTCGCTCATTCTAGTGTCACTATTTTTGTTTGAATTTACTTAGCTTAAATAAGTTTTGAAACCCATTTAAACTTGGGAGATCTCGTTAGGAGGGACTCCCACAAATTCAAAATGACGTTTTAAATTTAGTGATATTTTAAAGGATTTATGGTTACCTTTTAAAAAAATTGATTTTGATTTTTGAAAATGTTGATTAATTTTTAAAAATGGTTTTGATTTTTTTTGCAAGTAAAGTTCATAACCAAGCAATTACAATATTTTGCAGTAATAATAAATAACTATAAATGTGTACCTGTCATCTTCTCGGCATTTCCACTGAAAGATTAGCTTTTTTAACATGACATATATTTTTTTCTGAAAAACAGAAAATTAACAAAATAGGAAAAAGTCAAAGTAGTTGAAGGTGTATCTAACAAATCCCAAGTCATGACTTAGAGAGTCCCGAAAGATCTTAGAGGATGATTTCCTAAAAAAAATATAATGAGTTCAATCATCCTTCAAAATATCCAAAAGATCTTAAAATGTTTGGGACACAACCCTGAACAACTTTTAAAGCCCCTTGAAATGTTTTGAGTTCATTTTGAACTTATTATATTGTTCCATTAGTCATCTCAAAATTGAATTATCCCATTGCTCGGTGAACCTTGATATTTCAATTTTCCCAAAAAAGGTAGATAGTTACTTAACATTTCATTTGACAATATATGAATAGCTGCCCCAAAGGAGAAGTTCAAAGTCATTAAAGATTTTAGTGCCTAGAGTTAAATTAAGGCCTAAAGTGTTTGAAAGTATTTATCAATTAATTAAGTCCATCTTTTCTAATCCCAATTTAGACAATTCTTACATATCAAACCTAATTCACTATTAGGCCCTCTTGATTTTAATATATTCTTTTAAAAGTAATTTTATAACAATTAAATATGAAGTCTAATTCTCATTAGTATCAGACTTTGCATCCAGTCATCAATCAGTGGGCTTTAAATGAGTGAATTATTATCTTCATAACTTAAGCCCAATACCTTAGGAACATCTTAATTGAATTATCTTCCAAAATGACAATTATCAAAATTATAATTTTACCCTTATCATGAAAAGAATGACAAATTGGTTTATGTCTCTTAGCCCTTCATGTTTCAAACACCCAAGAGATTTTATTATAATCAATATTACCCATTTACCCTTTGATTAATCCTAAAATTGAATTAAGGCATTAAAATCTCAAATTAACATTTTGTCTCTAGGGCTCTCTATCCTATAACTTATCAAATGAAACTCAAGTGACACTGAAATTTCCATGGAGACTCAATCATAAGTTAATTAAAATATCAGAGGAGAAGATGTGGCCTTTTAATTTTTTTCTTTTTTTTATATAATTATTTTAATTCAAAAAATATGATTTTTAAAAATTAATTTATTTAATTAATCAAAATAAGATTTTTGGACATGAGAGAATTATTAGAGGTTCACCTAGGTCAGAGGCACATATAGACAAAATTTAATGATTTTTCAAATTATATTTTAATTATTATAATTATTTATCAATTTTATGGATTTAATTAAATGGAAAAGATGTTTAAATTTCCAAAATTACTTTTTATATTTTTATTAAATCTCCTTAAGCTCAAGAAACTCGGAGAAACAAATTTCATATTTTTATGATTTACAAATTATTTATTATAATTATTTTAATGAGAAAATTAAGGAAAATACATTTTAGACCTTTAAAAATTTGTAAATAGCTTATAAAAATTAAGGAAAATATTTTAATGAGTCCCAAGTAATCATGAAATAATTAGATACACATTAGACCAATTTTATATTTTTTGAAAATTTTAATTATTTTTAAATTTAAAATATAGCTTAGAAATAAAGTGTTTTCCCAAAAATAATTTTTATTTTTCCTAAGTGTCCCTGGTCACAAGGAACTCAGAAAACCACTTTTCATAATTTTTCTAAGTGTATTTAAATTAATATAATTATCTTTATACAAAAACACATTTTTTTCTTAAAAAATCAACTTTAGTACTTACACTTAATCAAATAAATTTCAAATTTCGCAGTGAGTCAACCTAATTTTTATACACAATGTGAAATTTATTTTATTAATTTTTAAATAATATTTAATTCAAATAGATTAATACAAGTTTCAGGCATTTAAGTAACTATAAAAATATAAAAAATTATCCATACTATCTTGACATTTTTCTCAAGCTTCTATGATCATAGGAAACTTACTAAAATTCATCTCATAATTTTCCAAGTGATACTTTAATTTTTATAATTAATTTAAGCCAAAATAGCCATCTAAGCTTGGAAATTAGGGTCACATGCATAGAGATGCTCTTTGACCTTGGAAAAATCGGAGAACATCCTCTATGTCACGAGGAATGAACCCCCAAACTTTCAAGCTTTGATGAATAATATTTAATCAATTAAAATTAAAATACCTCGGAGGCTATTTAATTGATTAAAAATCATAGACTCATCAAATAATTTTTATTTTTAGTTCACATTATTTTCCTTTTTTCATTGAGCAAGAGAATATTTTTATTTTATTTTTATGATTCTTCTATGTGAAGTTATGAATTTTTGAAGTTCTGAAATTTAAATAAAATCATTTAAATCCTATTTATCTACATATCCTTGTCAACCTAGCCAGCCCTGAATGCTGCACGCATCTTCTTTTTAATGGGCTCAACCAGCTCAGTCATCTCGCTGTTCACGCACCAAGAGTTCGTTTGGTGCCATCTGGTCTATTCATCTGATACATGCTTGATCAGGTGGTCCTCCGTCATCATCCTCAATTAACCAAGCCCGTAAGCCATCCAACTTCTAAATCTAAGATCTCATTTGATACTCAATCAAATCAAGTGCGGTATGTTCCTACACCTTCATCTACTTAAGGCTAAAACATTTATATGGTTACAGTGCCACGAAATCAAACTTTTCTTCACAATTGGTGAAACTGAGCTCAAAATTAGTGTTAATGGTCTATACCTTAGCCCAAGAGTTGAGACCTCGATTGGGTGCTTGTGGAAGCTTCCTTGTGAGCTGACGAACCTCCTCCAAGTGTCTGTTTGAGATGAAATAGAGTCTAGGTAGAAGTTCAATGAAAAAGTGGAACAGCCTTGGTCTAGGAGTGGGTTGGAGAACTAAACAGAGGGGTATTTTGATGGGGAACTTCCTATTTTAATCTGAGGAAGCTTTTTGAAGGTATAATTAGAAGCTTGATAGGGTTTTGTGGAATGACAGAAAATGCCTTAAATTTTAAACTCAAATTTGAGCTCTCACATAGAGATTCAGAGAGGGAAAGTGGTGGGCTTGAGCTTAGAAGTTCTTAAAGAGTCTCTGGAAACAATTGGACAGAGTCTCCCCAAGGAAATTGATTAGCTCTCCTCTGGGCCATGGGAGGTAGGGTTTAAATAGAGGAGCTTGGGGTGGATCTCAGAGCTTCAATTCAAGTGCATTTATCAGCTTATGTAGAGGGTGGTTGAAGAATGCCAAAGCCCAATTGGGATGAGCCAGCTTGGATGGGTAAATTGGGGTTTTGATTTGGGGAGGTGGCTCTCGGCTTAGATGGGTAAATTGGGCCTAAGGTTTAGGTTTTAAATTAGGTCTAATTGAACTTGGATTTGGTTTCAATCAATTTTAGACATGACTAATTTGAGTTTAGAATTAAAATTGAGGAAAAATTTGATCAAATTGGTAGACATTGGGGGTGAAATGGGGTAATTGGAACTTTAAAGGCAATTTGAGGCTTTGGTCAAAATTTGTTAAATTGGGGTCGATGGAGTGGTCTGAATTAGTTTTGGGGACATTTGAAATGATTTTAAAGGTTTTGGGACATTTCGATCACCAAGGGCATTTTTGTAATTTTGGCAAAATCAAGGGTATTTTGGTAATTTTAAAAATTTTGTGGTGTTTTGGGTAATTTAGGCGGTTTCAAATGTTTTGAAATGATTTTTGGACAGAATTAGATGTTTTTGATATTTTTTGGGATTTTGGTCAAAATTGGGGTTTTAAGAATTGTTTGGTAAATTGGGATAGGTTTTGGGGGTAAAAAGGCTAAACTACGTATTTTAGTAGGATTGGGGTTGCCAACCACACGACCACCCTACTTGAGTCATGAACCAATAGAATTCCATACTTTGTGTCCTCAATGTAATTGTCCCGGCTAAACCCTAGCTTATGGCTAATGGCTTAACGGGTCATCTACATGAGTTTCCCAAAAAGTTAAGGGACCAACTAAATTTAGAAAAATTTTGAGAGCACTTTAAAGTTACTATCTCTAATTAGAAAAATTTTGAGACATTTTGAATTGTAATTGTATTTTTATAATTCTTATTTATTTTTAATTAAAAAAATACTTAGAAACATTTTTTAGTTTTTATTTCACTTTTATTTTTACTGAGTGCCCCTGACTCTAGTGAGCTCAATGAACTTGATTTTGTATTTTTTTGATTTGTATTTTATTTTTTATATTTATTTTTGTTGATAATTAGAAAAATAATAAAAAAATTGATTGAACTACTTAAAAAACATTTTATTCCTTTGAAAATGAGCATAGGGGTATTTTTCTTTTATTTTTTTTTGTTTTCTACACCAAGATATGATTTTTTGAAGTTCTACTTCATTTTCTAGTTTAATTAAATCACAAAACCTGTAACTTTCTACTTAAGCACGTGGAAACCACCTCATCCTCGATGTATTTGAAAGACCATGCGGCGCGCTCCTATTATCTGTGCTTTACTCCTCATCCACCCCCGTCACCCCATGGTTCATCCCCTTCGCATGCCTCAATTCACCATTTGACTAATCCTTGTCATTCATTTTAAATACATAAGCATGGATGACATCCGGTCGTCATCCCAAATAAACCCAAACCCAAGAACTATCCACACTCTAACACTAATATCTCTTTTGATACTCAACAAAACTTGATGCAGTTTGTTAGCTTCATCTGAGTGAGGTGAATATATTTATATGACTAGGTGGACATGGATTGTTCATTCTCTTCATAAAAGGCCAAACTGAGGCAAAAATCCGAGTTTTTGAGCTATAAATTTGCCCAAGAGGTGAGTCCTCAATTGGGTTGGTTGAGAAGTTTCACCTGACATCACTAACCTCCTTCAAGTGTTGATTTTCTCTATAGCCTTGGTAGGACCTAGAGCAAGGTGTATCAGGTTTGGTCTAGCACTAGGTTTGAGGCCACCGGAGAGGGGAATTTTGATTGGGTAAGTGATTTTAAGGTGTTGGGAAGCTTTAGGAACAAACAATTTGGAGTTTTGTGGAGTTTGCAAGAATAACCAAAAAAGGCTTTGGATTTCAGTGGAAAAATTATAGTTCTCAGTGGGAAAAAGAGGCTAAGGACAATGGGAATGAGCTTTGTGCAAGTGTAAGAAGTGTGGGAGCAATTTGATAGTTTCCACAAGGTTTGTGCATGTCCTCCATTTTGGTCGTGAGGGGTTTTCTTCTTATAGGCTAGACCATGAAGCTCGATTGGCCAAGCTAAGAGGTCCAAAGTGGCGCTTAGTGAGCCACATTAGATAGGGTCAACTTTGAGTTTACCCATGGTGAAGCCCCTTGGGTTTGGGTTTTTTGACGGCCATGGTGGCCAGCTAGGCCATGGGAGGTCACCATCTAGCTGAGGGAGCTTAGGGGTGGAGAATTGTGAAGCCAATTGGGTCTAGACATGGGTAAGTGTGTTGGATCAAAGTGGAAATGGGTTTAGGCTAGGCTTGGGTTTGACTTGAGCTAGGCTCATGGAAATGGGTCTGGGTGACCTACAAGGTGGTTTTCATGAGGGGCAACGCATCGGCACATCGATCAAAACTCAAACTCTTCTTCTCGTCCAGCCTTCCCTAACTCATCGTTTTGTCTGAAAGCCGGGAATTGAAAGAGATTCTATTCTCTAGTAAATGAGCGGTCTCAGTCGATGAAAAAGAAAGACATGTTGGTCTAGTGGCCAGCTTTGGAGCATGAATGGTTAAGGGTCTGTTTGGCGCAGCTGCAGATTCTCAGCTTTTCAGCTGCAGCTGCGCTGCCCCCGGGAGCAGCCGGGGGGGAGCAGCT
>NW_018165222.1:304690-312004 GCF_001263595.1 Phalaenopsis equestris
TTTTTAATTTTTGATTTATTTGTATAAATATGAGTGTAATATACATAAAATTTATAAAAATATTATTTCTTAATTAATTAAATGAAATAAATTGTTTTTAATATTCATTTTTATAGATAATTTTTAAAAAATATTTTGTAATTTTAAACACATATAGGTTTAAAATTTATCTTTATCTATATATCAATGTATACAAATATTAATTCATTTATAGATATAAAAATTTACAAACATATTTTAGAAGCATAAAATGTAAAATATATAAAAGCACGTCAAGCCATATGAAGTCGTGTTTTCATACATAAAGACGTAGGAACTCATACAGTTTCGTACATCCAAAATAGCCCAGAGTACATAAATGCAACTCTACCACTAGCTTGGAGAAGCAGAATGAAAAAAAAACTGTAAAACTACCACCACGACGAGTAGCATAATGATAATGTTATTTCTAACAATGACACGCTGTAGCTTCCGTGTTTGCCCTTCATCATCTGAAACTCGCAAATCGCTGCCAGCATCATCCTCAGCATCAGAGAAACTGTCCGCCCATCGGAAAAATCTGCATTGACCGGCAAAGCTTCGAGGGCATGTATAAAACTTCATACCATAGCTATGTGTCTGCCGTGAGGTCAAAAGTGTGGTTTGCAGGCCACAATGACAAACCACACTTCGGGAGGTAGCGGACATTCTAGAACTCATATTATCCTGAAAAGCAATGCATCATAAAACATAATTACTAACATATTAGGTAATGAAAAAAGAGATCATTGAAATTGAAATATTTGTTTGAAAACAACCACAGACCCCTAATCAAATTGTGTTTACAGCAGATCTGAATCGAAATAATCACTCTCCAACTAATGAGGTAGTGATCTCCTCACAAAGGGCTGCTATTTCATTCGCACCTTCCCCATCTTTCGTGCAAATTGAGGCATTGTCGTTCTCCTCCGTTGATAGAGATTGGCCAATGCGGTATTCAAAGCTTCGACTAGCACTTCCTCGTCATTGACCTCGACACGCTCGAAATCAACATCAGCTCGAGTTGGATGCCGCTTAATATTGTTATTAAGGGCCATAGTGGCTAACACTACATGCACCTATTTTGAAAACGGATAAGGTGACATATCTCGAAGTATGACTTTCTTCCAAACTCCGAAAGTCCTCTCAATAACGCCTCACAAGGATGAATGGCTTTTATTAAAGACCTCTTTTCTATTTTTTGTACAATTGCTGACTCTCTGAAAATCTGGAATATGATACATTGTGTCAGGATAAGGTTTAAGGTACCCCCTCTGCATTGGGTAGCCAGCAACCAATAAAAAAGACTTTCCCGCTGAAAACTTATAAACTTTAGGTAAGCATACAAAAAAAAATCTACTTGCATTAGTAAGGAACTAACCATGCGGTGGGTGAAGAAAATTGTACTCCGGATTTCTCGTTGCAATTTTAAAGATTCTACTATTATGTGTGATGCCCTCCCATCCAGTCATTGCAAATGTAAAACACATGTTGAAATCACATACTGCCATGATATTTTGAGTTGTGTAAATGCAACTTTCTCGTTATCCGACACCCTAGCATGAACGTGCGTTCCATCGATTGTGCCGATGCAACCCTTTACGAATAAGTGAAATCATTTCAATATACAACCCAGTAATATTTATTTGAAGTATGAATGTCTACCTTGAAATATGGCATGTATCGGGCATCGTTGTGAATCTCTACTGGCGTTCTTGCAAACGTTGGATCTGTGGGTTTTATTATGGCTTGTGTTAGACTGACAAGAGAACTCAAACCAACTGAGAAATATCTGCTTATTGTTTCAGATGGTGTTGGAAGCGTTCCATGGCTCCCCGCATTGACTCGTTCTGTGATAAAATATAAAGTGTTATTCCCAATACTTCATGGTTTTTTGTCCTAGAAGATCCATGAAGTCAATGAGATGTTTTTAGATCTAATAATAGATCACTGAAAATACCCTGGGACATGTGGAAGATGTTTTGAAATCTCGTTGGGTGTCCTGAAATCATTTCTCCCATCCATTTGTCTCCAATTTGAGATGATGTGTAATAGGGCTCACGGTCCACATACGTATTATAGTAATGCACTAGTATATTTATGGCTACATTTCGACGTCGAAGTCGGGCCTCCTCTGGGGCCATGGTACTATACATTATACTTTGAAATATAGTTAACCTCATAGATGGAATAGAACAACCAGACATATGAATTATAATTGGAAAATAAATAACTTAAACATCATTTGAAATGAAAATAAATCAGTTTCATAAAAAAGACGAACAACCACAAATGAAAAAGTCTACTATGAGGAGTAATCATAGATGGAATGAAGTGCATCAGTCTAGTATCAAATCGTAAACAAACACAATGTGAACTAATGAGGAGCTAAACTTCACAAATCACGACGGTTACAATAATAGCGTATGTATTCCAGTCGTCGCTCTTTGCTCAATGCTGTGAAGAAGTCTCGGTGGAGGGAATCACGAAAGAGGTCTACAGCAAAGTAGAAAAGATCACGATCCCCTGTAAATTCTGGATCTTCTTCAAGAAGTCCAATGACCTCATGAACCGAGGTTTTTTGAACTCTGTGAGGGGCATCATTAGATGAGTCCACTAGGTATGAGAGCTGCTCCCTCATAGATGCAGGTCCACTCTTTCTCTTGCATTCGTTCCGGGGGCGCTTCGCACGATTGTTGGATTGAATTTCAAGTGGCTCAACACTGCGAAATTCTGCAGAATCATTTGATAATTCCACGGCCACATTCTCGGGGGTTGTTTCAAAAACTGTTTGGCTAGGGGCAGCTGAATATTTCCCTGTAGCTACCACCCCACCAAACATCATTTGTAACTTGCCCTCCAATTCTGATTCAATCTCAGCCAATCTGAACTTCTTTGCCGCAGGAACAATCTGCAAAAGAGAATGAATGGTTATTAGAGCCACCACTCCTCTGACGCCTCAATTGTTCTATTCACCGAATCCCATCCAAATCCAGTGGAGCCACGCTTCAAATCATTCAACAGTTTCCAATCTTTCTTAAGCTGATTCCATTTATTCGTTAATTGGAGTCTATCATATTCCCTACCTGTCATCTCCTTGAATTTGCTAACGATGTTATCCCAACCTTCCTTATTGAAAAATGTCGAAAATTATTGAAAAATGTCGTTGGCCTATTTCCCTTATCAATTTCACATATGCATAGGTCACAAAATATAAATTTGGTGTCCTCCCAAAGTGCAGGAGTGGCAACCTTTTTATTTTTATTAGTCATGCTAATAATATCACAAAAAAATAACATTCAAGATGAATTAATATAACGAATTTAAACATTGCTAAACAAATGAAAAAATAAATATAAACACGTTGCAAGCAATAAACCAAATAAGAAATTTAAAGATAAGGGAACACATGAATTTACGTGGTTTGGTCAACTGACCTACGTCCATGGGAAACAAATGAAATATTTTATTGAAATACTAGCTGAAATTTTGAAACATATCAACAAGGACTCCTTTGTTATACACATAAGCACAACTTACAACATATATACAATATATAAAAGGTAACTTCTCATTAGTTCTCTTCCTTAATGCAGCCGCAATGTTCTCACCTCCAACTACAGTAACAATCAAAAATTGAAAAATAACAGAAATTCGGATCATAGGAGTAATTCTTGCGGTGGAAGTCATGAATTGCAAGCAAGAAATAAAAAAAATTACAGGTAGAAGAATTCTTTCAAGCACTTTGACACATGTTCAGCAAACAACTAATGGATTCCAACATAGAAGGAATCCGAATCACATTAGGATACAATAAAAATGGAATGCCGAACCCACAGTTCATATTTTTATAGCAAGAACCAATTCTTCTGCCCCAATCAGCATCTAAGACTTTATATAGCACAATCAATTCACAATAGGATCACCAATAGACAATTCTTCTGCCCCAATCAGCAACATGAAGGCTCAGAATGATAAAGTTTTATGAGAGCATGTGCTTGATGAGAGCATAAATGCCACAAATGTGTAATTGGCTCAGAATGCCATAAATGCCATAAATGCCACAAAGAGAGGCCACATAAAAGCCAAAATGTTTACATGTGCTTTATGAGAGCATAAACTTCAAATTTTTATTGCCACATAACCTTTAGGATTTCAAGAGGGAGAATGTGTAAAAAAGAAGACAAACAACTGGAGAAAGGATAAAGTTGGGTAAAAATTATTTGAATTAAAGATTGACTTAATTTTATAATTAAATTTCATTTTATAATTAAATTTATCACAAGTTATTACCATAAAGTGTGCATTAAAATTAAAAAGTTAAACAAAATCATAGTATATGATATCAAAAATGTAATTCCCCTTATAATAGTCATTCATCCTTATTGCATAAGCATCTAATAGAACATTCCTTCCAAGGTTATAGTGCTAGTCATCACATTGTGAAATGAGTGATCTGGAATATTATAGCATCTACAAAATTGTCATCTTGATCATGAATCCACTTATGCTCACACCAAATAGCCAACCATATTCTATGCACCATTTGACAGCCTAATTGAAAAGTCATTAAAGAGTTAGCATTGTTATCTGACATTTTCAATATACATTACTCATCAGCAGCAACATATTCTCCCTCCTCAAGACATCAACAAATTCCATTTTTGTAATATATACTAGTAGCCACAGTTAAAGCCACTCATAACTGTGTACATATTCTTCAAACATTGAAAATTATAAATTTGTTATGTCTATTGAGCAAAGTCTTACAGCTTTTGAAGCCTCAATAAACAATAAGCTCGGGTAGATTGAGATTGCCCTGAGCAGTGACAGCACAAGAATAAATGTCATCGGCGCACGAATAAGGTCTATTGAAGACCAAATAAATAGAGAGTATAACATGACTCATTGTCCCCAAGATGTAAATACAATAATAAACAAACCTCCTGTCATTTTAAATCAAATAAATGAGTTCAACATATATAGGTATAACCACTCCTCACTCTCAAACTAAGATTGGGGAAGAGGAAAATAATAAGGAAGCAAAAACACCACTTCCTAAGCACAAGCAAGAGAATAAGGGCATAATCATTCCTCCTCCTAAGCCAACTCAACCGACAGCTTATATGTAGATGATGTGCAAAATATCAACAATGTGTGATCTATGTACATTAATGCTTTGCTTAAAATTCTCCAATAATGTTCATATTTTCTATTAGTTGCTTAAATATTATGATAGAACCCAACTTCAAGGAAGGAAAGAATGAGATAATAAGTACTTCACTGTAAAATATGAAATATTTATGAACTTCACTCTAAATAAATTTTGTATTAACTTGCGGCCAGAATGAGCTGTCGAAGATCAACTAAAGAAAAAAAAATCATTGCAACATGCACTATCCATGTTAAACTGGCACCAATTGCAAACAAATGTGTCTCAGAGCAAAACATCAGTGATGAATCAACCACTAACTAATGTACAGATCCACCGAGAAGGGAAAGAAAAAGCATGAACAACAACCACTACACATGAATCAACCACTACAACCACAACCTTATTCCATTCTTGAGCCAACATCCACCAAACAAGAATGGCTCAAACGAGAAGAGAAAGCAAAGGCAAAACCCTAGTGAAGCAACCGGTAAAAAACTAAACAGGTTCCATGCGCTAAACAAAAAATCGTAGAAATAGGAAAAAGATGAGAAGAGAGAACATCACATTCGAAAAAACCCATAAGCTCCCTCATATCTGCGATTAGAAAAAGAAAATTGCTCGTTACACCTCAGATCAGTCAATCGAGGGGCTACGAAGCAAGATGACGAAGGAGAGCCGCGAGGGAAGCAGTTAGGGAACGAAATGAATAAGCGGGGAATATCTTCAGGCGAAAGCCGGGCCGCGGGGTTAATATTGCGGTCCGCTTTCGCTAAGCGTTGGGAAATTTTGCCGCGAAGCTACGAACCAAACATTCGTCAATGCAGGATGAAGCAGATGTCGCACGCAGCGCCGCGCCAAAAAGCCGAACCAAACGGACCCTAAGTCTCTATCATAGAGATTAGGGCTTAATTTTGGGTTTAAGTGAAGCATGGGTAAGGTTAAGCACTTTTAGAGGGCTTGATAGAGATCCCTCCTTTTGCTAGGGTGACATGTGCATGGCTAAGGAGGTGTACATATGGCTTGGCCAAGGATTCATGGCTTGCATATGGCTTGGGCATTTTCATGGAGAAGGGAATTATAATAAAATGGGCATTTCGTTAGGGGTCACCATGAAGCTAAATTTGGTTAATTTCAATCATGCACTTTGGAACTTGGGGTTTGATTTTAATTAAGTGGATGATGGGAGAAGATTTCACGTTGGAGTCAGAGGTTATTTTTTTATGTTTCTTCGTATGTTAATTTATTGGTCTCAAACATTATTTCATTGTATAGTTGTACATTTTCATTTGATTTAATGCAATTGCCTTTTCTTTTATTTATGTATATGATTTAAGTGTTAATTAGTTTCATAATTATGTTGCTACATGTTAATTGCAATGTTACTATTGTAGGTGTGTAGATTGTTGTGTTGGATGGGGCCCATTAATTTTTTTTCTGATGCTATAGGTTTTCAACGGTTTACCGTCCATTTTACGACAGCTTGAGTACATATTGATGGTTTTCTGACGGTGTACCGAAGAAGCGACATTCAAACACATTGTTATGCTTTTGTTACAGAATAAACCATTAGAAAATTTTCATGGTTAACCGACAATTTTGCTCAACTTTACCGATAGAACTGTGACACTTTTCTGATGGAAGTGTATCACTTTCTTAATGATTTATCCCTTGGTTACATAATTGAAGGTCAAGCTATGTTCAAGCATGTATTTTTTTTGGATTGCTAGTGACAGTTATGATCTGTTGGTTACCTGTCACTTAAGTAAATAGTAGCTAAATCCGTAGTTAATTTTATTACCAAAAAGCATTTTTGCTACGTCTAATAAACTGTCATTAAACTGTTGATAATTTTATTACCTACGGTTTTTACTTTATTACCGACAGTATTTGATCGTCGTTAATAGGATAAATTCCTGCCAATTTCGTGGGCCCCACTTGAATTTGTAGCATGAATAATAAGAATTTAGTTTTATATGTAAAACTTTAAAAATGTATAACAATTCATAATATAATTTCCCAAAATATGAATTTGAGTGATTTCTAAAATTAAAATCTATTTTATTAAATATAAAAATATACTTTTTTATTATAATTATATTTTATAGAACTTTATATATATATATATATGTATATATATATAT